>NW_027615339.1:0-48054 GCF_965212315.1 Lampetra planeri | reverse complement strand
ATCACAAGATCAATGCTGCAGACTTTTGTCCTAATCATACTAAATATGATTTCATTTTTTTCATATAACCACATTCAGTCAACATAGACAATCACAAGAAAACATATCCCAACACTGTAAACCCACAAAATAGACAAATAAAAATACTGTACTACCAGTACAGGTTAAAAATATGTAAAGAAAATGAAGAAAACAAAAAGAAACCTGAGTCAAATAAATCAATACTAAACATCTCTTGGCCTAGCTGGATCTGGCCAAAGAATTTCATCTACATCACAGGCAATACATTCGTTGGCAAGACAACGTGGGAAGAACCGTCTTGAATGACGGCTCCATCCTTGCACAGCTGCAGGCGTCAATTTGGTCACACGCCTCTTCCATGGCCTGAATGAGGGGCATCTGAGTCTGGGGCCGCAGATCATAAACTTTCCACCGCCATGCCGAGAAAAAATCTTCGATGGGGATTAGAAATGGAGAGTATGGTGGAAGGTATCGGACTGTAAACTGTGGATGGTGGCCGAAACCAGTTCTGGACCAGAGCAGAGTGGTGGAATGACACATTGTCCCAGATGACGATGTAGTGGAATCTGGTGCATTTGGTTATTTACTGGGAGGAGGTTGTGCAATCTGTCCAAAATCTGAGAATTTGATCTGTGCTGTCAGGGGACATACTGGCATGATGGTGGAGGACCCCATTCAGGGAGAGAGTGATGTTACCCCCACGTTGCCCTGTGGCCAATGATGTTTCTGCCTCTCCTTCTGACTTTACTGAGGTTGATACCCTGCCTCATCGATGTAAATAAATTCATGTGGTGTTTCCTCAGCATCCATCTGTAAAACTCTCTGAAATACAGTGAAAGACAAGATTGTGGAGTTCAGCATAGGTCTAGTATGCGTAAATTTGACATTATTTACAATTATTACGTGTGCAGAATGTAACACCACCATGTTAAAGTGAACAATACATCCCTCCACATACTCATGCTGCAGCTGTTTGATCCTCTCTGAATTCCTTCTCAAAACTTACTCAGTACAGTTGTTTCGTATGTGCTATTGTGTCAGAGAGACCTGATGGACAGTATTGAAAATGGTGTTGTTACAATACAGCAAGCGGCTGATTACTGTGACTGTTAACAACTTTTTTTCTTTCTTACCTTCTTCTTGTCCGAAATGTCCCTTATGACAGATGCCACTGTAAATCTGCTAAGATTTGGCTGAACTCAGTCCAGCTTCCCTCAGCGTCAGTCCATGATTCACGACGTGATCAACTAGTGTTGCTCGAGTCTCATTAGACAAATTTGGTCCTCTTCTTCTTTGAGGGTGTTCTCCTCCTGCTTCAGTCTTCCCTTTCCTCGACACTGCCTCTACCTCCTGCTCGTCCTCCACGGATTCGCCTCCTCATCTCTCATCCTCACTCGTCTTCCTCTGGCTGCTTCCATTTTGGTGGAAAGCAGGTGAACTCACCTGTTGCATTTCTATAGTGCTCAAACCTGATTGGTGTGTCGACAACAACGTGTTCAATCATGTGTTTGCACACCTGATGTGGGTGTTTAACCAAATGGCTCATGGTGTGGTGATTTGTCCATCAGTGCTGTGGAATTGAAAGGAAGTGACATCCTGATATACGTCTGTGTCTGATGTATACAAGTGTGTTTAGTGTTTTGCAAATGGACTGTGTGTATTGTTCTGCAAAAAGTGTGAGGCTGACTTTGTGGTTTATTTGTTTGATTGTAAAGTAACTTTAGCAGTAACTTTTTGTCACACAAGTTGAAATGACGTCATCATCAGTCACACTGACCCGTCTGCGTCCTCTGGGGTCTCACCTGCAGCGTTCAGTAGTCTGAATTTAGTGCGCTCCCATAATAATTGCTCTGAATATTCCAGGTGTCCACCCAAAGCCCCTCCACAATAAAAAAGCCGTGAATGCAACTTCCGTCTTCTGCGTCAAAGCTGCTTGATCCAATTTTCTTCAATGAAAAAGAGATAATGTCTGAGACATGTCTGAGTCCGGTGGGCTCCAGTCATCAGCATGTAAGTGCCAGACAGCTCTGACCTTCTTTTCAGCTGTGGTTGTCTGGACAGACGACCTCATCATGTGGCTTGGGGTCTCAGGTGGAAGGACACACTTTACAATTACAAGCAAATAACAGGGGGGTGACGACAGCCTGCATTGGGTCCAAAGCCTGCAGAATGTGAGCAGAGGGTTTTTTATGACACCGAACACCTGGGCGGGGCAGCTGCTGGGTGAACGTGACAGACGCGTCAAATGTCATCCATGTAAATGATCAGAGCGGGGCAACACAGTGGTTCATTTACATGAAGAGCGTGTGAACTCGTTACCATGACTAACGGCTGACAAGAGTGATGGTGAGACATAAACGCGGTCAAATCTTTTACCTTTCAAATGAATGATGAAAATCAGTCGCAGTTAGTTTGCGCGAGGTTTTTTCAAGGCATATTGTCCATGCTGCCTTCATGTGACACGTGCAAGTTTAATTAAAATTGATATTTCAGAAAAATTGTATGTATATGTGTAAATTATTCTGATCCAAATCTTACCTTATAATAGCTACCAGTGATAATTTTCTTGATAATAAGTTTCCCCAGTTGACTCCGACAAAAAGCTATGAATCCTTTCTGTAGTGACAACTGTCACCTGATGCACTCTGCAGCGATATGCAAATATTAAACTGACCTGAATGGAAAGCAGATGCTTACCACTTTGATGGGTGGCACTGTTGTATTTTCGTTCATTTGTCATTTCTTGTATTGTATTTCTTTGGCGTGCAGCACCAACGAAATTAATAGAGGTCAGTTCAAAATGACAAGGGAGCCTTTGGTGCCGACAAGATGGCCGCCATGGCCGCCGCCCTAAGAATACAGCAAGCCCATACTGGAAGTTTCTTCTTCAGAAGTTTTGTCAGTCTGTGGTGGCAAGTGTGTCGTTCTATGTTTCAGTCTGCTGGGAAGGAAGGACAATTGTCGTAGATACCAACACTCATTCAAATGCTGCACAGAGAGCTCCCCACACATTGCTCACAGGCACAGAAGAGCAGCTCAGCAAAATTACTTCAATCATGCTGGTTGTTTTCATCCACCCAGGGGCATCATGGGCAACACAATGGCCTCCAGACATTTGTTACTGCAACAGAACAGAAATTTCCTGGGTCAAGATTTGGTTCATTATCCAGTTTAGCTATTATGTGAATGCATTAATTTTAATTAGCTATTGTCATTCTATTTTATTTCTAGGATCCAATGAAACACAATATTACACGATCATATTGGCAAAAATAGCTTAAGTTGGAGTTCTACATCTTAACTCAATTCACAAATCCAAACACACCAATCAAAAACAATGGAATAGCATCCTCGTGGATCACGGTCCACCTGACTAGCAAACCTCAGTATGTACGACTTGCACCTCAGGAACTGTTCTCTTTCCCGGTCCTGTTCACCTGGTACACGCCTGACTTCCAGTACACCTTCATGATGGCCGATACATGGGAGTGCAGCTGGATGATAAACTGGGCTGGACTCCCAACACAGACGCTCCGTGCAGGAAAGGACAGCGATGTCTGTACTTCCTCTGAAGGCTGAGTCCTTCAAGATCTGTAAGAAGTGGCTACAGACCTTCTACAAGTCTGTGGTAGCAAGTGCTCTCCTGTGCGCAGTAGTGTGCTGTGGGGCAGGAAGAAGGACACCTCTCGCCTGAACAAACTGGTGAGGAAGGCAGGCTCTTTCATTGGCACGGACATCTGAGGTAGAGTGTCGGACCCTGAACAGACGCCTGTCCATTATGGACAATCCAGATCATCCACTGCACAGCAACAACAGGAGCAGGAGTAGTCTCAGTGCCAGATTGTTGTCAATGTCCTCATCCACCGACTGAGGAGATCGTTCCTCCCCTGAGCCATAAAGCTTTGCAGCACCTCTCGGGGGAAACGATAACAGAAGATGACAATGGACCTTGTTGTTGGAAGTTGGACCTATTCCACCACCATATTTGATTGTGTTTTCTTATTCCTATTCCTGTCATGCTGCTGGAAATGTGAGTTTGTCACACAGACAATAAATAATCTATCCATCTATCCATCTAGATGTTGCAGTCCCTATCAATAGCGACTTACATGAAGCACCGATGTGGGTGCCCAGCTTAGTGAACCCACTTAGGGGAAGAGGATCAAGCTTAGGGAGAGAGTTGAGAGCAGGATGTAGAGAGAATAAAGATAGGGCAGTAGAATAAGGGAGAGTCACCCGTACATGTGCTGAACATCTCCCCTGCCAGCCCAGGCTTAGCAGAGTACTCTACCACCCCTACTCAAGAATGAAGATTCGTGATTTGATGAAAGGACTTGATGTTGCAGACCCTCTTGTTTGCATATTCTGTTTATTATTATTTCAGTGCTAATTTAGTGTAGTGTTTTATTTCTTTCCTGTCAGGTATGATAAAAAAATTCATTTTTTGATTTGGTGGAAACATTTTAAAAGCACAAATTTGCTCTAATGTTGAATATGAACAATAACACAGTCAACAACTCATTAAGTAATAATATTTTCTTTCTTCACCTCATGACCTCATCCATTAAGATGCGGTGTGTGTGTGTGAGTGGGGTGGGGGGTCATGTTCATTCAGTTGTGTGTGCGTCCTCTGAGGCCAGACTTGTTCATGTCTGAGATAGTGTCAGCTGTCTTCTCAGAAGTCTGAAAATGTCAAAGGCAATCATGTGGATTGTTTGCGGTTTTCTTGGCTGGGACAGCTACAGCACTGTCTCCATCCATCATGGGATCACATGACCCTTTGAGAAGCTCTGTGCTACATAGCTTGTCGCAGCAGATCGGACATCAGCCAATATAGCAGCTTGGGATGGTCGGAAAGTGTTTAGTTCTGGTTCATGGAGAAGCTAGCACCTACTGGAGTGGTTTGAAAAAGTCACATTGCTGGTTAGATCCGTGTACAGCCACTATGAATGTTTTTAACAGGTTCAGAGTGTACAGAGTGATTGTTTTGGGTGGAAATGCTCAAAGATTCAATCAGCCTCCAGGGATACTACAATATGTGGATGCTGCTGAGCTTGCACCAGGGAGGAAACTCAATGGCCCACAAGACACAAATAAATTCTGCAGGCTTGTTTCATTAAAGAAGCAGATACATGATAAAGTGAAGCAGCTGATGCTGCAGTGCTGGAAGGGCTTCGACAAAATATGTTGAACTCATGGATCAGTTCAGCAGCCTGGACCCACATGTAGAAAGATGTAGGTTCTGTCAACAATCGACCTTAAGCTCAGTGGGTGCATATCACAATACCAGTGCACACAACTGGATAGAGCTACTGTATGAGCAGTCTGAGCAACGAACAAGGTGAGGTTATCAGAGAAACGAATAAATGATAGATAGAGACGTGACGTTTGTGAACGAGTAGAATATTTGGAATGTCTCTCGCTGTTGCATTTGCAAGCTGTTCTTTTTCTGCGCTTCCTTCATGTGAGTAATTTTGGTGAACACATCAGGCAGAGTAGTACAGTTGGGTCACGTCCTTCCAGTTTCCAAATGTCCTTGCCTAAATTGTGCACTGATTTTGCTCAGGTATACGCTATTCTGGAGAAATTGTTTACAATGGAAACACAAAATGAATTTGTCATCAATATTTCAGAATTATTCCTTGGGTATATATAAGTGGGATGTCTAAGTCTGAATTATTCTTGTCCAAATCCTACCTTAGAATCACGAACAGTGATAATTTGCTTGAAGATGAGTTCCCCTGGTTTAGTACTTGAATGAATAAATTCATTTATAATAGTACTAGTAAGATGGTGCAGTGGAGAGGGGTAGCATGTTGCAGCAGCTCTGTTCATGTATGTTGTTTGTTTGCATTGCTTCGTCTTTTCCTAGTTTTTCTGCCTCTTTTTGGAATAATGTGGATGGACTATAGGAGAGCGACGTGCAAAAGAAATGAATGCCAGAGGTCCAGAACATAAAAATATTTTTCAGAGCCCTATAGCTTGGCCATACTTTCACCCAGATACATTTAAAAAGTAAAACACAGTTTCAATGTGTGTATGTGACCTGTGTCAAATCAGATCAACCTTTGGCCCGTGGAACCCAATGGCCACTCCATAAAGTATGTGGGACCTCTATCTACACTGACGACTAACGATGACTCTAAAAAAATAAAATATGTCTATGCGTTCAGGGAATCACCTCTGTGCCAACAGTGGGGTGGTTTCTAAAAATGTGGCCTGTGGACTGTGATGGGTCCAGCAGCAGACCCACATTAGAATAGTTCAACGAGGGATTTTGTGTTTTTCCAACTAGGATGCCTTTGACAATGACCAACACTCACTTATTTTCATGCTCTTTTTGCTACTTTCATCATTTGTTGCTGACAAATTGGACTGAGCAGAGCGGCATTGTTTATGCATGTACTGTAACAGAAGGGGCCGGTGCAGTGTGGTTTGGGTGGCAGCCGTGGGCGGGGGCCCCGGAGACCCAAACCCCGGGACAACGACTCTGGCTATGGGGACATGGAATGTCACCTTGCTGGGGGGGAAAGAGCCTGAACTTGTGCGAGAAGTTGAGCGGTATTGGCTAGAGATAGTCGGGCTCACCTCTACGCACAGCTTGGGCTCCGGAACCCAACTCCTTGAGATAGGGTTGGACTCTCTTCTCTTCTGGAGTTGCCCGCGGTGAGAGGCGACGGGCTGGTGTGGGCTTGCTCATAGCTCCCCAGCTCAGTCGCCATGTGTTGGAGTTTTCCCCATTGAACGAGAGGGTCGTTTCCCTTCGCCTTCGGGCGGGGATAGGTCTCTCACTGTCGTGTCGGCTTAGGGGTTGAACAGCAGTGTAGAGTACCCGGCCTCCTTGGAGGCCTTGGGGTGAGTACTGAAAGGTGCTCCAGCCGCTCGGAGCTGTGGCCGCAAGGTCTCCGGTGCCTGTCGAGGCGGCAATCCCCGAACCCGGTGGTGGACACGGGAAGTAAGGGATGCTGTCAAGCTGAAGAAGGAGTCCTATCGACTGGCTCGTGGGACTCCTGAGGCAGCTGACCGGTAACGGCAGGCCAGGCGTACCGCGGCTCGGGCGGTTGTGGAGGCAAAAACTCTGGTCTGGGAGAGGTTCGGGGAGGCCATGGAGGAGGACTATCGGTTGGCCTCGAAGAGATTCTGTCAAACCGTCTGGCGCCTCAGGAGGGGGAAAGCAGTGCTCTGCCAACACTGTGTACAGTGGAGGTGGGGAGCTGCTGACGGCAACTGGGGATATTGTTGAATGGTGGAAGGAGTACTTCGAGGATCTCCTCAATCCCGCTGTCATGCCTTCCTTAGAGGAAGCAGAGGCAGAGGAATCGGAGGCTGGTTCATCCATCACCGGCTGAGGTCACCGAGGCAGTTGGGAAGCTCCTCGGTGGCAAAGCACCTGGGGTGGATGAGATCCGCCCTGAGTACCTCAAGTCCCTGGATTTTTTAGGGCTGTCCTGGCTGACACGTCTCTGCAGCATCGCATGGCAGATGGGAACAGTGCCTCTGGATTGGCAGACTGGGGTGGTGGTCCCTCTTTTCAATAAAGGGGACCGGAGGATGTGTTCCAACTATCGTGGGATCACACTCCTCAGCCTCCCTGGGAAAGTCTATTCGAGGGTACTGGAGAGGAGAATTCGACCGATAGTCGAACCTCGGATTCAGGAGGAGCAATGTGGTTTTCGTCCTGGCCGTGGAACAACGGACCAGGTCTACGTCCTCACCAGGGTGCTCGAGGGTCATGGGAGTTTGCCCAACCAGTCCACATGTGTTTTGTGGACTTGGAGAAGGCGTTTGACCGTGTCCCTCGTGGCATCCTGTGGGAGCTACTCCTAGAGTATGGGATCGGGGCCCTTTGCTAAGGGCTGTACGATCTCTATACGCTGGGAGCAGGAGCCTGGTTCGTATTGCCGGGCAGTAAGTCGGACCTGTTCCCGGTGCATGTTGGTCTCAGACAGGGCTGCCCTTTGTCACCGGTTCTGTTCATTATTTTCATGGACAGAATTTCCAGGCGCAGCCAGGGACCGGAGGGGGTCCTGTTTGGGAGCCACCGGATTTCATCTCTGCTTTTTGCGGATGATGTTGTCCTGTTGGCTCCTTCGAGTCAGGACCTTGCACTGGGGGGGTTCACAGCCGAGTGTGAAGTGGTCGGGATGAGAATCAGCACCTCCAAGTCCGAGGCCATGGTTCTCAACCGGAAAAAGGTGGCCTGCCCCCCTCCGGGTTGGAGGAGAGTCCTTGCCTCAAGTGGAGGAGTTTAAGTATCTTGGGGTCGTGTTCACGAGTGAGGGAAGAAGGGAGCGTGAGATTGACAGGCGGATCGGTGCAGCGGCCGCAGTAATGCGGTCTCTGTACCGGTCCGTCGTGGTGAAGAAGGAGCTGAGCTGAAAGGCGAAGCTCTCGATCTACCGGTCAATCTACGTTCCTACCCTCACCTATGGTCATGAACTTTGGATCATGACCGAAAGAATAAGATCTCGGATACAAGTGGCTGAAATGAGTTTCCTCTGTAGGGTGGGGGGGGCGCTCCCTTAGAGATAGGGTGAGGAGCTCTGTCACCCGGGAGGAGCTCAGAGTAGAGCCGCTGCTCCTCCACATCGTGAGGAGCCAGCTGAGGTGGCTTGGGCATCTGTATCGGATGCCCCCTGGACGCCTCCCGAGGGAGGTGTTCCAGGCATGTCCCCACTGGGAGGAGACCCCGGGGAAGACACAGGACACGCTGGAGTGACTATGTCGCTCGGCTGGCCTGGGAACTCCTTGGGGTCCCCCCAGAAGAGCTGGAGGAGGTTGGGGAGAGGGAAGTCTGGGTGTCCCTTCATAGGCTGCTGCCCCCGCGACCCGGTCCCGGAAGAAGCGGAAGATGATGGATGGATGGAAGGATGGATGGATGTAACATCATCCATGTCACTGTTGCTAGGCGACAGAGTTAACATCTTGAGGCATTTCTCTCCATAGTGAATCATGGGATCAAATTTAGAAAATTTGAAAAAACAGAATATATAAAAATATACAAAACCAAAGGGCTTATCCCATGAGGCCAGGAAAGGTTTGTACTATGCAACTAGTCTCTAAATACAAATGAAAGGGTTTTTCCTCTCCATAGGAATGAATGGGGGCCAAATTGTGGAACATTTCAAAAAAAGCATTGAAATAGAAAACCAAAGTCTTCATCCCATGCAGATAGGGCAGATGTTACAATTACACACTGGTTTGGAGTGTCTAGGTCACATGACCTTGGAGCTGCTTTTCATGAGCAGGAAGATACACCAGCGACAGACTTCTTCTTCTTCTTCTTCTTCTTCTTCTTCTTCTTCTTCTTCTTCTTCTTCTTCTTTCGGCTTTGTCCCCTCTTCAGGGGGTTGCCACAGCGAATCATCAATTTCCATCTTTCCCTGTTCTCTGTATCCTCTACTCTGACTCCAAACTACCTCCATGTCCTCCCCTCACTGCATCTATAAACCTCCTCTTTGGTCTTCCTCTCTGTCACCAGCGACAGATGATCTATGTCTTCTGTTTTCTCTTTGGACACAAACTTTTTGGAAAACAGGATAGTTCAGGAACCAAAGGGGGACTTTGAAATTGAAACAAATCTAGCTGGTCATTTAAAGAAACATGAGCATTCAATGACACACCTTACCAACATAATGAGTTGGCATCTGAAAAGCTGAACCAGGATTTGATGCATCTTGAGGTAGAGCACTTGAGGTGGGAGACAAAATAAGTGAGAAGATAGACAGTTGAAAAAAAACACTAAAAAGTACTTTTCTGTCATAACAGACCTGGTGGATAGCCACAACAAATAATTTTCCAAATTGTCTTGAGAGTGGTGGTCATCAGTTGCTGCATCTATCTCCGAACATTTCACTGAATTTGGTGATGTTCCTGTCATGATGGTCAAGTTCCAGTCATTCCATTACTTGATTACTTTCACTGTTTGCACCTGTTCCCCCTCCTCCCTATTTAAGCCTGTCACGCGTCATGTCTAGTTGCTAGATCGTCACCGTTGAGTACGTGAAAGCATTGTCGAGTCATAGTCTGTCAAGTTTTCCTTGTGTGAGTACTTGAGTTGTCTTGTCAAACGTTTCATAGCCATTTGCTTTGTATAGCCAATCCTTAGCCTTAGCTTTGCGCTTTCTGTTCAGCCCGATCTAAATTGCCCTTATTCCCCCCGCCTGGGAAATTTCAGTTTTGATATAGATCTTTTGGATCGTTTTTTCACCTGCTAGTGAGTGTTGCTTTCCGTTCTCCCCCTTTTTGAATTCTTAGTGTCGTTTTTTTTTGGAACCTAGCCCTGTGTGATTGTCCTCAAATAACAAAGTGTAAGTTTGTTCGTCTGTGTCTGGGTTCTGTCATTTCTTTTGTGCCACTGTGACAGTTCCACTGGAAGAAGTCTATGTGAGACACTTTTGGAGAGGCTGGATAAGACCAACTTGAACATCGGAGACTGCCGTGGACAATCTTACGGCTTTCAGCAGCCTAGACAATGATATCTGGAGGGGTTTTGAAGGCTATATGGCTGAGATTTGGAATGTGAACTAAGTGAGGAAGGATGGAGGAAAATAACAAACTCAGAAAAAACACATCAGGGAGGCTCGAGGGAAGTTTACCTGATATAAGTTAATATATAGATCTCAGTCCCTCTAGACTCCATTGGATGGGTTTATTACCCGATAATCTGTTTTTGGAATTGTGAATCATGGGCAGGGACTTTCCTACATGTGCTATGGGAATGTAATTTGATACAACCATTTGTAATAGAGCACCTGGGGAAGGTTCTGGAGATAGAGATACTGATCTTGCCAAGATTATGTTTGTGTGAACAAACACAAATAATGGCAGTCAAAACAATAATTTACAATTATAAAGGTCAGGATGGTCACAGCAGGCAGAAATATCCTTAGGTTATGGAAAATTACATCCCCACCCAGATTATTAAAACTGAGACTATGATAGAAATCGTGTCACATGAGCAGATGCTGCTGAGAATGAACAATGACGGAGCGGAAGAGAGGGGGTCATGGAACCGCTTCTTTAATGCAGGCTTGTGAAAACAACAGGATATGAGGAGGAGGATATCATATATCTGTGACTAAATGTTTATGTATAGGTTCTAATGTAAAGGTGTGAATTTCTCTGTATTGGCATATATATATATATATATATATATTTTATATATATATATGTAGGTACCAGACCATCAGGGATCCACTGTGACCCCATGCGACTGAGCTGTGTCAATGTGTAAAATGAAAAGTAATTACAAAAAAACCTTCAAACCAATTTTATAATAGTGGGAGCAACATGATGGGACCTAAACAAAGAGTTCAAGCAAGATTTTACCAACTGAATGAGAAGGCATTGTGTGTCCCATGCAGCAGTCACACTCTTAATCTGGCTGTAGCAGATGCTGCCGAATGTTCAGAAGTGTCCATCTCCTTCGTTGGTGTTCTTCAGAGATTGTGCAATCGCTTTAACTCCTCTGTGCAACGCTGAGCAGTTATACGAGAACATGCAACAGTAAAATCGCTGTCAGTGACCAGACAGGAAGCCAGGATTGACAGTGTGAAAGCTATTGGTCATCTCCTGCCACAGCTCATAGAAGCACTGTCTGTGCAGGTGTTCAACACTCACTAGTTCGTGTTAAAGAGCAAGAGATTTGAACTGCCATGATCACTATTCCTTTAATATCGTATGTTGAGGATATTCTGGGAAATCTTCTCCCAAAAAGAACAGTGGAGAGTTTGTCCTGTGAGGAGTCTGATAGCATACGACACACAGATTCACTTTGTCTTGCTGGTCTAACCTACCCATTTATGTCGGTCAGTCCTTTTTTTATTGTGCCATAAATATGGTTTGAGTAATTTTCAATCACAAAGAAATGACATGAAAACCTTAAAAATTCAAATCTAAAAATTGGAAATCAATTGTGAAGAAAATACCCAATCAACATACGGGGAATATATATCAAACAATAACAACAACGACAATAATAATAAAGGCCTTTGCCCTTTTTTTCTGGGGAACAGCCATCATGCCCTTCATGTTTATTGTAGATACAACCAGACCCCCATGCAAACACACACAAGGATGATGTAAGATCTAAAAAGCAAACCTGCCAATAATTTCATGTGGGACCCACAACCGCTTTCACTGTTTATTAATTCATCAAACAGAAGCCAGAAGAAGAAAAGACGACTCATTCTGAGCAGAATATCTGCTCAGTTCCTCTCTCCAGTATCTACTCCTAATGGTCTCAGTCCCATAACGGAGAAACCATTCATAATATTTATATATACATATAATTAACCCCTGGCTGTTGCAGTGGGACAAATGTGCTGATTACATCATAGAGTCATCTGGTTATGTCAAAGAGACCGAATGGGGCGAAGTCAAAGCACATCCCACTTCCCCCCTGAGGGAATATCAGCAATCACAGAGCTCATGTGGCTTAATTTAGGTATCCATGTAAGAAACACATATATAAATACAAATACATGTAAGAAATACACAGTATTTCTTCGTTGTTTTTTTTTTTACTGTTCTGTTCTACATTTGTTCTACATTTTGTGGTTAATATGACATGTTGTTTATTGGCATTGTGCAGTACGGATGTCAGGATGAATCAAATTTACAATTAATCGTGAATATGAAAGTCATGCTGGGTTAATTTGAAGGATTTTAATAATCGCGGTATCTCACAAGATGCAGCGTCTCTCTTCCTCTATTGTCGATTCACAGACAATTATATGCAACACAAACTATTCAATATGCAGTATGTAAACAATTATCTATGTTTGGCTGTGTCCAAATTAAGTAATTATTTATTATTGAACATGTTGAATGTCTGGGTACAAACAGAATGATTTAAAAAGGGCTGATGTGATGATGGTGATATATGAAATATTCTGATACAGTCTATTGATATCTACAAATCGATGGTCTACTGCTACTATTTTTTATAGTGCTGTCAGTCGATTAAAGAAATTAATCAAATTAATTACAGGATTTTGTGATTAATTAATCAAATTAATCACATTTTAATGTCATATCTGCTAAAGGTCTCCAGATAAAGAATTTGAATTCTAGGATATTAAAAATTGTAGTGCATGACTAATCAATTGAATAGAGTAAGAAGAGAAGATTTGAAATCCTGTTTTTTATTGGTGAACTGTGCTTCATATGTCACATGGGTCAAGTCTGCCTGTGTATCATGCTCATGTCTGTTCCACATCCTGTTTTATTTTGAAAGTGTCCTGTTTGTCCCACATTCCTACCACCTGGCCCTTCCTCCCTCTGATTGCTTGATTTGTTTTCACCTGTCCCCACCCCTATTTAAGCCGGTCATGTCATAGTCTTGTTGCTGAATCGTTACCTTTTGTGGTCGAGAAAGCGCCATAGTCACAGTCGGTTTAAACCTTTGTCCCGTGTGAGTATCTGAGTTCTCTTGTTAAGCCTTTTTGTAGCCATTTGTTTTTCATAGTCAATCCTTAGCTGTTAGCTTTGCGTTTTCTGTTTAGCCTTCCCCCCCAAATTGTCCCTTCTCCCCCGGCTCGGGTGATTTTCAGTTCTTTTCATATCCTGTACGTTTGTTCACCTCCTAAGTGAGGGTTGCTTTTCCGTTCTCCCCCCTCCTTTGATTCCCTAGCTCCGTTCATGAGTCTAGCTTTTCTGTTGATCCAAATTGTTGATAAAATTATAGTTTTTGGTCCTCTGCATCTGGGTTCAGCCAGCGTTACATCGTCAATTAAATCCAAAAGTAAAGGTCAAGCACATCCGCAAACCAGTTAAGCCAGTGCATTATTCAAAAAATGTAATACAAACACAATACAATACAGCAATACAGTTCAATAAATAACATTCTGAAATTGTCCTGCAATCAGCAGCAACCCACTTTGCGATTGTATTTGTCAATTTTTTCTGTTGTGGATTTGCTCATTTGTTTCCCAAATTCAGCGAGCGTGGGTTGATGGAGCGAGCTCCCCGGTAGCTGCACTCGCAACGGAGTGGTCCGACTGAAGACACACTGTCCTCATCCTCCTGAGTCTTGTCCATGTCCTGTTATTGTTGCCCACTGCCTTGTTAATTTGCCGGTGCAGGTGACGTAGCACGGCAAATTAACGCGTTAAAATGACAGCACTAATTTAAAAATTGTGGGGTTTTTTTGCCAAATTAACCCTAATCAGGCTGCCGAATCGTCCTTTTTAAAGGCCAATAAATACAGTTGCAATCAAAATTATTCCACCCCCACTACAAATCAGGTTTATTGGTCATATGTACAAACAGGCAGCTGTTTACAAAAAAAACAAATCAAACAAGAAACATTTTAAATGGCTCAACACAACTAATATTAGGGGTGGTTTCTCCAAATGCAACGCAAAATGCTGCCTTTGATAACTACTGCAGTTTCAAAATTATTCCACCCATTTTATGACAAGCATCTTTAATACTTGGTAGAGCACCCTCTTGCTTTTATGACCTGCTGCAAATGTGATGCACAGCCAGACACCAGCTTCTGGCAGCGTTTCTGAGGAATCTTAGCCCATTGGGGTCAGTAGTGGTGTACGTCTTGGACTTTGGGAATGGAACCCTTCAGCATTCAGTGTGCGCCTTACTGTGGAAACTGAAACCTCAGTGCCTGCTGCAGCCAAGTCTTGCTGCAGGTTCTTTGCAGTCAGTCGAGGGTTTCTTGCTGCTAGCCTCCTCAGGACTCTAGTGGCAGCAGCTACTTTCCTCTTTCTGCCACGTCCAGGTAATGCAGCCACTGCTCCTTCAACTTTAAACTTTCTAACTATGCTTCCAACTGTATCTTTATGAACATGCAGAGCCTTTGCTATAGCCTCATATCCTTTTCCTTGTTTGTGCAAGGCAATGATCTCTTGTCTGACCTTTTTGGACCATTCTCTTGTCTTAGCCATATTGCTTACATGCAATGAAATGTCATAGTCAACAGTCCAGGTATTTGAGGGCTTCTGTCTCAAGCACACGTGATGCAACTAATGACGCCCTTAATGAGTTGCATCTGGTGTGCTTGGTGTGTGGGATGATACTGCAGTAGTCATCAAAAGCAACATTTCGTGTTGGATTTGAACAAACCACCCCTAGTATTAGTTGTATTGAGCCATTTAAAATGTTCTTGTTTGATTTGTTTTTCGTAAACAGGAGCTCAGTGGGATTTGATTCGTTAAACACCAGATTGCTGATCACTCCATGAAACATTAGTCTGCTCTAATTTGATGATACCGATTCAAACAAGTACTAGCTTTACAGACTTCCAGGGACTTCCGTGAAGAGCCGGTAAACAAGAAACACTTGTTTGAATCATCATCAGCAAAGTAGTGCACAGCACCGAGTGATCACCAATCCAGTGTTTCACGGACCAATCAAATCCCACTGAGCAGGATCTGATCTGTTCCAGACCACTGCGACTTCAAAATGATCGTATGAATAATGAACATCATCTTCCCTGTGACAGTCTCCCATCCGAAGGACTAAATATGAATCATTTAGGGTGGATAGAAATATTGAATCTGCTTTATATCCACTGCTGGTTTATATTTTTTACATTTTGAATGTCTGAGTGTACTGGGGCCCATCCGTGTTACTATGGCAACTGAAAGTGCTTTGTGTAGTGACATCACTAAGGTGGCTTTCATGTTTGTACCCTGCTGGCTTTGATGCTTTGCATGTATATATGATGAGCCCAGCTCTCAGGGATATCTAACTAACGACTTGAAGCAAAATTCCACATCCGAGATGTACGCATTTCCTGTGAACCAAGACAACAAAGACTCCAGAGAGGTAGTCTCTGCGCCGTCCACTAGATTTGTGCCTCTCCACACCTCAGAGTTTGTGACAGCCGTGAAGAATAATGTCAGATTATTGAAATCAATTCTGGAGGAGCCAGAGTCGGACAGGGCTGAGTTTGATTCCATATCCTTTCTGACTAAAGCGTTTGCACACACATTTGCCTCTACTCTGGCCCGGAAGCTGATCAGTATTCAGCAGCAGATCCAAAACACCAATGTCTTGAAGACTGAGAGTATTGGGATCTTCATTCAGCTTCTGTCAAAAAAGATAAGTGAAAACATCTGCATTTACACTGATGGAGAAAAACTGAATGAAAGACTTATAGACTGTGTTTTCAGGGATGTTTGCAGAGAGTTTCTCTCTTTAAAACTTGTTTTTCAGAAGGCATTCTCACCAGAGGACACGCCATCCTTTGCAGACAGTTGTGTGCTGTGTTTGACAGAACACCTAACTTATCCCCCGGAAAAGTCAGTGACCGAATGTGATATTTTATCTTTGGTCAAAGTTTTATCTGAGACTCAATACAACAAAAACGTCTCAGGGTCTGAGTCTGGTGAATCTGGAAAGGAAGTTTCTTCTAAACCAGGGATCTTGAAAAAATCATCACCACAAGAGAAGTATTACATGAGGCCAAAATCACAGAAAACTGTGACCTGGAACCCAAACATCTCCTTTAAGTATTCTTCCATGTCATCATCCTCTGTGACATTACACGAGTCGCAGTACTTTTCAGCATCAGCTTCACAAGGAGAAACTGATGACAGGCTCCCAGAGTTCAGTGAACCTGTGACCCAATGCATTCAGAAAATCTTGTCAAAGATGAATGATGAATGTTCACAGAGGGATAATGATGATATGTGTCCAAAATACAGTGAAGCTCGGATCCGAAGAAGGAAGAGGATCTTGTCGAATCACTCAAAATCACTCAAAAGATCTTCACTGAAGGACAACGATAAAATGCAGCCAGATTCCATTGGACCTGTGATTCAGAGCAGACAGAAGATCTTGTCAAAGCACTTTTCAGATGAATCTTCACTGAAGGAAAATGATGGTGCAAAACCGGAACCCAGCAAAGCTTTGACCAGGAGAAGGCAGAAGACCTCGTCAAAGCACTCTTCAGACGTCTCTTTACCGAAGGACAATGATGACATACAGCCAAAGTCCATGGAACCTGTTACCTCAGATGACTCACAATACTTCTCAGATTCATCTACACAAAGGGAAACTGATGACAGGTGCCCAGAGTCCAGGGAACGTGTGACTCAGAGCACAAAGGAGATCTTGTCAAAGCGCGCTTCAGATGAATGTTCTCTGAAGAAAAATGATGACCTGCGGTCAAAGACCAGTGAAAATCAGACCCGGAGAAGGCAGAAGTTCTTGCCAAAGCACTCTTCATATGCATCTTCACTGACAGACGATGATGACATGCAGCCAAAGTCCAGTAAACCTCAGAACCGGAGAAGGCAGAAGACCTTGTCAAAACCGTCTTCAGACGTCTCTTTACTGAAGGACAATGATGACATACAGCCAAAGTCCATTGAACCTGTTACCTCAGATGACTCACAATACTTCTCAGATTCATCTACACAAAGGGAAACTGATGACAGGTGCCCAGAGTCCAGGGAACGTGTGACTCAGAGCACAAAGGAGATCTTGTCAAAGCGCGCTTCAGATGAATCTTCTCTGAAGAAAAATGATGATGCAAAACCGGAATCCAGTAAACCTGTGACCCGTAGAAGATCGATGTTGTTGTCAAAGCACTCTTCAGGTGGATCTTCACTGAAGGACAATGATGACACGCAGCCAAAGTCCAGTAAAGCTCAGAACCGGAAAAGTCAGGAGATGTTTTTCAAAGCATTCTTCAGATGAATCTTCACTTAACGACAATGATGACACACAGCCAAGGTCCAGTGAACCTTGGAACCAAAGGAGGCAGACCTTGTCACAGCACTCTTCAGATGAATCTGACGCGAAACCAGAATCCAGTAAACCTGTGACCCGTAGAAAGCAAAGGATCTTATCAAAGCACTCTTCGGATGACTCTTCACTGAAGGAAGATGATGACGTGCAGCTGGAGTCCAGTGAACCTGTGACCCGAAGAGGGCAAAAGATTTTGTCAAAGCAGTCTTCAGATGAAGATGTGAAGATATCCCAACACTTCCCAACTTCACAAAGAAAAACAAAAAAACAAAGATTTGGAGGAAAGCCCAAATCAGTTCTAAGAAACCCTTCTAGCCTAAGTGTTCAAGAGTTGGACGTGGTTTATGATTCAGTCAGTCGTTTTGTTTTTCATCTGGTGGTGGTGCTGATCAATTGTGTCCCATTTGACTGTAGAATGACACTGACATCTAGAAGGTTACGCATTCTTCTTGACTGCCTAACAGAGATAGTGATGAGTGAGATCAGCTATTCCATAATTGTTGAACAAGAGGCAAGATGGGAGAAGGTTATACAAGCTGTAGTCAAGGCCCTTCGCAAAAAGTTTTATCTCCCCCAGCATCTTTTGGGGGAGTGCATTCTCTCCAGAGGAAGTTGCAACTTTTGCTCACATTGTTGTGACTTATTTGAAAAAGTACCTTACTGCTCCTTACAAAAAGTCTAGGACCCGGCGTTTCTTTACAACTGTGGGCAAATTTTTGTCCAAACACTTCATGCACTTCTTGTTCTGAGGCAGCTCCTGTGACATATTTTCAGAGCCCCTGTGTATGGTAGCCATGAAGTACTAAAACACAAAACAAACAGCACAAAAAAGGTTACTGCAGCAACAAAGCAAAACAAAAAAATATTTATGTAATGTGTATTTTCTGATAAATCATTTATTTTTCCCAACTATTACTTATTGTAATGATGATGTGGATTTTTTTGTCATCGTTGCCTGCTAACAATGTCAACTGTATATATCTTATTATTATTATAGTTATTAGATTGCAGTTTTTATCATCTTTCATATGGTAGTGGTGGGTGAAGCTCAGCCTTCTGTTTGAGAGATGATTTGTTTTGTTTTTCTGTTAAAGCCACACAAGAAGATGTGTGGTGGTGTGAGGGTGTCAACACTGAGTAGGTGGAGGAGTTCAAGTAGGGTTGCCACCTTTCAGAGATGGAAATAAGGGATGCCCACCACAGCTCCTTGGGGCCATGACCACCACGGGCTACACTCCGGTTGGGGTGCTGGCAGCAGTGATATGTTTTATTTTGTGCCACTGTTTTTTGTAAAGGGTTGATCAAGACAGCAATTAGTCATACTTAAAGCTTGAAATTCTTTATTGCTAATGAACGTATATAATGACCGTAATTACACGCATCCGTATTTAACATACAGTGAATACACTCGCTGACATATTTTACAATTTACTTTGTACTGACGCTCTCCAGCCAAGGATGTGGCAACCGTGACAGCAACACAATACGGGACACAACATTTAATTGTCAATTAAAGGACGATTCTGTATTTGACGGGATGGGTGGCAACCCTAAGTTACAGACGCACACAACACAGTGAGCACACCTACAGGTGGACGGGAGCAAGTGAACTTTGCACTACAGAGTCAGACAGACCACATGCTGGAAAGGTGAGGAAAAGTGAATGTGGCACTGTTTTTTCTGAATGCCCTGCATTTGAATAATCTGTTACCTGGATGCTGATTTTTCATTCATTCATCTTCCGCTTATGGGTCGTGCTGGTGCCGATCCCAGCTATCAACAGGCGGATGGTGGGGTACACCCTGCATGAGGCGCCAGCTCGAAGAGGTGAAAGGCCAGGAAGTGAACCTGGGACAACAGTGTTTCACCACCACACCACCGTGTCACCTACTTTTTCTTTTTGTTGTTCTTTTTGAATATTTTAATTTATATTTTAGTTGATGTTGTGTTGTTTGACTATATAGTTGCAAATTTGCTAATAATATACACAATCAGAGATGAGACTTCAACTAAGGTCGTCTTTATTTTAGCATTTAGATATTTTATTTTGTTCCCTGTTGCGTATATAGATAAAGTCATACAAAATTAACATTTGATATACATTAGTAATTCATTTTACGCATAAATCAGCAATGAATTCATGTGAGCAACAAAAAATCTGAAGAGCTACTTGTGAGCCCAAATAGGCAACTCATTTTAGTGAGCTAAACCAAAATAACAAAGTCGGAATTCCCATAACTATCACTTGTAACTGTGACTTTGTACGAAGTTTGACTTTGTAAATACTTTGTATTTGTTTACTATGCCATTTATATCAGATCAAACTTTATTCATCCCTTGGGAGTTCCCCTCAGGAAATGGCAGTTCCGAAAACAATACAACATGTGAGTATCACATGTCAAACACAGGAGACTGTACAATATAACAATAGATGATCATTTATACAAGCGGTAAATAAATGTGCTCAATTATGCCTTTTACAAGCCAACTAATACAAAATCAAGTCCAGTTCTCTAGGAATTAACCCAGAAAGGTGACTGAGAAACTTCACAGCGATGAAAAACCTTTGTCCTCATTTTTGGATTTCCAAATGTCCTTCCTGGGTAACACGTAAAGTGGCTACATTACCATATTTGGAGGCCCAGCTAGCAGAAGTGGGGACCCAGCTAGCAATGATGTTGGTTGAGCTAGCAGTGGTGTTAGCCTGGCTGCCTGAGGTGAAGGCCCAGTTACTGGTGATGTTGGCCCAGCTAGCAAAGGTGGAGACTCAGCTGGCATTGGCCCAGGGTTTAGTTCAACATCACCAGCCAAAAGAAGTATCAGCAAGAGATTAAAAACACCCAGGAGTGGTTTGCCTGTAACAGCCTGCTCTTGCTCACCTGGGGGTGGCCTGGAATGGCCATAGTCCAATACCTTTGTGAATAGTATGTGCTGACTCCGTCTTGGCTGGATACAAGGTTAGAGTGCCCCATTTTCTTGGACAGGTTGAACATATCAGAAGATAGAGAGTTATCCAAACAACAGTGGAATACGTTGATAACACAATCCAAGGTCCAATTTGCTCTTTGGATGACTTTCTAAGCAAACACACAGAACTTGCCAAACTGTGTGTCTGCATCCCGGCAGCCATCTTGTCTCCAACCAGCTATTGCATCAGTAAACAGATTCTGAAGGAAACCAAAAACATCACAAGGTCAGTCAGTCTTCCTTAAAATGATGTGTATTTCTGGATAACACCAATAAAACATTTTTAATGTTTATGTATATCATACATACATGTCATCCAGAAAGAACATGTTAATCAATACAGATTTATATTAGTGTATGTAGCTTTTTAGGCAATTGGCATGACATTGTTATATTAAAAACATCACAGAACTTGGCATTTTTTTGTTATTTTTCATCAACACTGTTCATTATCAAATATATTATAGATTTCTGTTACTGTCACTGTGGATGTATTGAATTGAGTCACTGTGGATGTATTCAATTTATTCACTGTGGATTTACTGACTCATTGTGGATGATTGAATTGACTCGCTGTGGATCTATTGAATTGTTTCGCTGTGGATGAACGTATTTACTATATATATGAATTGATTAACTTTGGTTGAACTGATTCACTGTGGGTGTATTGAATCACTGTGGATGTATTGATATGCTATGCGAACTGATTCACTGTGGATGTATTGATTCAGTGTGAGAATTGATTCAGTGTGGATTTCCTGATTCACTGTGGGTGTATTGAATCACTCTGGATGTATTGATATGCTATGCGAACTGATTCACTGTGGATGTATTGATTCAGTGTGAGAATTGATTCAGTGTGGATTTATTGATTCACTGTGGATCTACTGAATTGTTTCACTGTGGATGAACGTATATGCACTGTGGACATACTGATTCACTGTGGATGCATTGAAATGATTCACTGTGGATTCACTGTGGATGTATTGAACTGATTCACTGTGAATGTATTGAATTGATTGACTGGGAACTGATTCACTGTGGATGTACTGAATTGATTAACTTTGGTTGAACTGATTCACTGTGGGTGGATTGAATCACTCTGGATGTATTGATATGCTATGCGAACTGATTCACGGTGGATGTATTTATTCACTGTCTATGTACTGTGGATGAACTGATTCACTGTGGATATATTGAATCACTGTGGATATATTGAATTGGTTCACTGTGGGAACTGATTCATTGTGGATTTATTGATTCACTGTGGATGTATTAATTCACTGTGAGAATAGATTCACTGTGGATTTCCTGATGCACTGTGGATGGATTTATTCACTGTCTATGTATTGAATTGATTCACTGTGGATGAACTGATTCACTGTGGATGTATTGAATTGATTCATTGTGGGAACTGATTCACTGTGGATGTACTGAATTTATTCACTTTGGGAACTGATTCACTATCGATGTACTGATTCACTGTAAATGTATGGATTCACTGTAGATGTACTGAATTGACTCACATTTGGATGAACTGATTTACTGTGCGTGTATTGGATATACTGTGGATATATTAATTCTCTGTGAGAATTGATTCACTGTGGATGTATTGAATCAAAGTGGATGGATTGAATTATTTCATTGTGGATGTATTGAATTATTGTGGATTCACCACCTCTGCTCCCTGTAACCTCACTTTTCCACTGGTCTCCCTTTCATTTATGCACATATACTCTTGTCTTGCTACGACTGACCTTCATTCCTCTTCTCTCTAGAGCAAACCTCCACCTTTCTAGGTTCTCTTCCATCTGCTGCCTACTCTCACTACAGATCACAATGTCATCTGCAAACATCATAGTCCAGGGAGACTCCTGTCTGACCTCATCTGTCAACCTATCCATAACCAAAGCAAACAAGAAGGGGCTCAGGGCCGATCCTTGATGCAGTCCTACCTCTACCTTGAAGTCTTCTGTCCTTCCAACAGCACACCTCACCACTGTTCTACTACCTTCATACATGTCCTGCACCAAGCCAACATACTTCTCTGCCACTCCTGACTTCCTCATACAAAACCACAATTCCTCTCTTGGCACCCTGTCATATGCCTTCTCTAAATCTACAAAAACACAATGCAGCTCCTTCCTACCTTCTCTGTACTTCTCCATCAGCATCCTCAGTGCAAATATTGCATCTGTGGTGCTCTTTCTAGGCATGAAACCATACTGCTGTTCACAAATCTCCACTTCCTGTCTCAACCTGGCTTCAACTACTCTTTCCCAAACCTTCATGGTATGGCTCATCAACTTTATCCCTCTGTAGTTACTACAACTCTGTACATCACCCTTCTTATAAATTGGTACCAGAACACTCTTCCTCCACTCATCAGGCATCTTGTTACTGTCTAATATTTTGTTCAACAACCTAGTCAGAAAATCTACCGACACTTCCCCTAAACACTTCCATACCTCCACTGGTATGTCATCTTGCCACTCTTCATCCTTTTTAAAGCTTTCCTGACTTCATCCTTTCTAATCTGATCAACCTCCTTCCTAATCATTTCTGGCTCCTCATTCCTACGTTCCCTATCGTTTTCTTCATTTAACAATTCCTCTAAGTATTCTTTCCATCTCTTCAGCACACTTTCCTCACTGGTGATGACACTTCCCTCTCTGTCCTTAATCAACCTAACCTGCTGTACATCCTTCCCAGCCTGATTTCTCTACCTCACCAACCTGTACAACTCCTTTTCCCCTTCCTTTGTATCTAACCTCTCATACAACTCCTCATATACCTTATGTTTGGCCTTGGCCACTTCCCTCTTCACTTCCCTTGCCCTCTCTTTGTATTCTAGCCTGTTCTCTTCTGTTCTCTCACTGTCCCATCTCTTCTTTGCTAACTTCTTTCTCTGTACACTCTCCTGAACCTCAACATTCCACCACCAGGTTTCCTTGTCCTCCTTTCTCTGTCCTGAGGCCACACCTAGCACCTTCCTACCTGTCTCCCTAATCACTGTTGCCGTAGCCTCCCAATCATCTGGGAATTCCTCAACACGGCCCAGCACTGCCCTAACCTCCTTCCTGAATTCTTCACAACATTCCTCTTTCCTCAATTTCCACCATTTGATTTTCTTCTCTGTCTTCACCCTCTTCCTTTTCCTCACCTCCATCACCATCTTACACACTACCATCCTATGCTGTTTGGCTACTGATAGGGAATTTATATGTTTATATGTTATCATCTGGGTGACATGGCGGTGTGGTGGTTAGCACCGTTGCCTCATAGCAAGAAGGTCCCTGGTTCGCTTCCTAACCTGGTGGAGTTTGCATGCTCTCCCTGTGTCTGCGTGGGTTCTCTACTCTGCTCTAAATTGTCCTTAGGTGTGAATGTGTGTCTGTCTTTCATGTGGCCCTGTGATGAGCTGGTGACTTGTCCAGGGTGTACCCCACCTTTCGCCCGTTGACAGCTGGGATAGGCTCCAGCACACCCGTGAGCCGTAACTGGATTAAGCGGCAGAAAATGAATGAATGAATGTTATCATCTGTGTTTGTTGCTATGCCATGTATTGTGCTTAGGCCTCACTGCTTAAAACATTATCATCCTCTGGCAACGAGTTTGCTTTGTCCTTGTACTCTGTCAACTATGCCCGACAGGATAGTGTTGCCTTGTGCCACTATCTTGTACTAAATGTTAACGCCCGCTGAACAAGAAAAGACACCTTCGCAAAAGGAGGCTTTGGAGTTTCTCTGAGGCAGCCCTGAGCAGTGTTAGACCTCCTTCCGCGGAAGCTCAAGTATACTTAAAGTTCTGTCTCTTGTGTGGTTCTTCACTAAGTGTCTCAGAGGGAAGAAAACCCTGACAGCTACACTCTCTCCTGGCACCACCTTACAGTCGCTAACCTCCCTCAGAAGACTGATCCTTCTTACCTTCCTCTTTTCCCTCTTTCCCTGCACCAATTGTCCTCCTCTTCTTCTTTGATTTATTGAATTGATTCTTTGTGGATGTACTGATTCACTTTGGATGTTCTGAATTTATTCACTTTGGGAACTGATTTACTGTGGATGAATTGAATTGGTTGACATTGGAAACTGATTCACTGTGGATGAACTGGTTCACTGTGGAAGTATTGATTCACTTTGGATGTACTGAACTGATTCACTGTGGTAACTGATTCACTGTGGCTGTACTGATTAGAATAACTTTGGACGTATTGAATTGATTCACTTTTGGAACAGATTCATTCTGGATATACTGATTTACACTGAATGTATTTAATTGATTCAATATGGATGTATTGAATTGATTCAATATGGATGTATTGAATTGATTCCTTTTGGCTGTATTGAATTGATTCACTGAGGGGACTAATTCACTGTGGGAACTGATTCACTGTGGATTTATTGAATTGATTCACTTTGGGAACTGATTCACTGTGGATATCCTGATTCACTGTGGATGCATTGAATTGATTCACTTTGTCCTGATGTCCTGATTCACTGTGGATGGACTGATTCATTGTGGATTTACTGAATTGATTTACTGTGGGTGCATTGAATTCATTGCCCTTGGATGTATTGATTTACTGTGGATGTATTGTTTCACTGTGGCCGTACTGAGTTTATTGAAGGTGGATGTATTGATTCACTTGAGATACATTGATTCACCATGGATGTATTGAATTCTTATTCTGTTGATATATTGAACTGATTGACTGTGGGTGTATTGAATTGATTCACTGTTAATATATTGAATTTAATCATTTAGGATGAACTGATTCACTGTGGATGTATTGAATTGATTCTCTGCTGGTGTATTGACTTGATTCACTTAGGATGAATTGATTCACTGTGGATGTGTTGAATTGATTCACTGTGGATGTACTGAATTGATTCACTGTGGATGTACTGAATTGATTCACTGTGGATGTATTGAATTGATTCACTGCGGGTGTATTGACTTGATTCACTTAGGATGAATTGATTCACTGTGGATGTATTGAATTGATTCTCTGCGGGTGTATTGACTTGATTCACTTAGGATGAATTGATTCACTGTGGATGTACTGATCCACTGTGGATGTGTTGAATTGATTCATTGTGGATGCACTGAATTGATTCACTGTGGATGTACTGAATTGATTCACTGTGGATGTATTGAATTGATTCACTGCGGGTGTATTGACTTGATTCACTTAGGATGAATTGATTCACTGTGGATGTATTGAATTGATTCTCTGCAGGTGTATTGACTTGATTCACTTAGGATGAATTGATTCACTGTGGATGTACTGATCCACTGTGGATGTGTTGAATTGATTCACTGTGGACGTATTGATTCACTGTTGATGTACTGATTCACCATGGATGTACTGAATTGATTCACTGTTGATATATTGAATTGATTCACTGTTGATATATTGAATTGTATCACTGTGGATGTACTGATTCACTGTGGATGTATTCAGTTCATTCACTTAGGATGTACTGACTCACTGTGGATGTACTGAATTGATTCACTGTGGATGTATTGATTCACTGTGGATGATCTGATTCGCTGTGGATGTACTGATTTGTTTCTTCTTCAGTCATGATGGAGGCATGGTTGTCTTTTTCTTGATGTGGTTTTAGTGAACAAAACAGCAAAAAACTCCCGTAGGCAACAGTCAAATATGGCAACAGTAAAACGTTCTTCCGGTTTTCGTTTCTTCAACACTTCCGTCCATAAATGAAATCAATCGTCAAATAACAATTCAAATAACAGTTATTGCACAGTCATGTAACATTCAAATTAATAAACATGCAACATGCAAATAAAGTCACAGCACGGATTAACTGTGGATGTATTGAATTGATTAACTGTGGATGTAATGATTCAAACTGAACCAATAATTATGCTATAATATGATGCAAAGTGTGCAAAGCTACTTCAGGCAAATTATTTTGTAAAGTATTAGCAAAGTATTTAGTATTGCTTGTCCTGAAGTGAACCTGATGACACTGAATGTAAAACTATAGTTTAAATTTGCAAATAAAATCAAATCAAATCAAATCAAATCAAACTTATAAAACACCATTCTTACATTATGAAAAATGTTGGCGTACTGAAACGTGATATGCTTGTCATCTTGGAGAAGCTTTTGGCTCTGCACGGGAAACGTTTTGGATTGATCGTTTTGGAGACCACAATGGAATCGCCCTAACCCAAACAATCTTAATATGCATTCCGGCCTCCCTCCGCATTGGCCTTGGTCAAGGACCAACTCCTCCAGGAGATCGCAGTCAGACGCTCTAAACTATCTTACCTAACCCCTTCCCTTATGAGCACCAGTTGTTTGTTGACTTTGTCTGCGGCACAACCAGGGATGTCTCCAGAGCAACCTGTGTTATCGTGATGAC
Organism: Lampetra planeri; assembly: GCF_965212315.1. NCBI lineage: Eukaryota > Metazoa > Chordata > Hyperoartia > Petromyzontiformes > Petromyzontidae > Lampetra > Lampetra planeri. Next base: position 20,953 of record NW_027615339.1, on the reverse strand, counting down.
ATCCTGTGGAAGAGGTATCGGGACTGTGGTGCCGGGCAACTATCCGGGCCTACGCACAGACATACACACATGCATATATGCACACAGGCCCGCCACCCGCATCCAACGCCTTCAACGCTCCACAGCCATGGTGCGGAAGGCGTGGTCCGGCTGCACCTCATGGTTGCGGCTGGTGGCTGGCTGCCAACACTGGAACGCCTAACCTTCCTTTTTCCCTTACCGTAGCAAGTCTATTGAGTTTGTATATTATGTAGTGTTGCTAAATGTGCTCATGTTGCCGAATTTTTTTTCCGGTCCCATGCGGTAGAGAGAGTTGTTTTTTTCCTTCTTCTCTCCTACTGTTGTCCGTTTTCTCCACCCTCTATGAGATGGCGGCGCGCCCCTTGGTGCAGCGCCCCAGGAAAAAAAAATGCATTTGCAAAATATTTAGACATTATAGAGTTGGTTCAGCAAGCAATGTCTGGCAATTTGCATCCAGATAATTCAGCATGTCATTTGTTTTCCGCCTAGCTATTTAAAAAGTCAAAAGTCAAAATCTAGTTTGTGTTTTGTTTTTTGTGTTCAGTCTCTCTTTCCTCCTCCTGCCTCTTCCTTGTTTGGCAATGGAGGTGTGGCCAGGCTGATTGGGGAGCAATCAGTGCGCTGATGAGAATCAAGTGCACTGATTGCTCCCCAATCAGCCTGCTCTTAAGCTGTGCTCTGGCCCCACCCCACTGCCAGATTGTTTGTGCTTCCATGCCAGACTCTCCAGCTATTTTCTCCTGAGTTCGTTGCCTTGTTTATGTTATTCTCGTTCTCATTTTCTTATTCCGCCTTCGTGCACGCTTTCCGTTTTGGTCTCTCCCATTTTGTGGAGCTCTTTTTGTTCTCGTGTTTTCTCCCTGCCCTAGAGGCCTCATTTCATTTCCGTTTGTCTCCTGCCCACTCACCACGGTGCAGTGATTTTCTGTTTTCGGCTGATTTTGCGTTATCCGTTCTCGTACCTGTTTTCTACCTGCTTGTGCAAATAAACTGTTGATGCATCCTGTTTCCTTGTGTGATTTCTCCTGCACTTTGGATCTGCTTCAAAACTTCGGCCTCACGCCCCCTAACACAGACACCTATACCGATAACTGAGCTGATGATCCTGAAATCTTGCAGGGTCATTCCTGTCTAACAGTATATCATTCTGGGTAACAGTGTGAATGGGCCAAGTAATTCAATCCAGATTTACATGTTATATTAATCAATCATATTTTTTGAGTTGAGGATACAATAATAATCCTTTTACCTTTACTGTTAAACATTATAAGCCATTTTCTCTTGTTTGTCTTGTTGGCATTAAATATAGTGTGATGAGCAGTAACTAATGAAGCCATTTCATGTCCAAATATATTACATATAAATTGTGGTGAAAATGTTTATGAAGTCATTATTTTTTGAGCTACATGTATAGTTATTCATAGCTATTAATTGCAAAATTCTGGGAAATATATTAGGAAGGCCAGAGAGAAGTTTACCCAATATAAGCTAATACATACATACTACTTCACCCCCTCTAGATGCCAGAGCATAGGTTTATTACATGACAGTCTTTGTTGGAAATGTGTAACAAAGACAGGGACTTTCCTATGTGCCATGGGAATGTAGTCTGATTTAACCATTCTGGGTAAAAAATAATAGAACACCTGGGGAAATTGCTGGAGATAGAGCGCCCCATGTCACCAAGACTATGCCTATTAGGTGACCCAACACAAATATTGGGAGTTGCACTTATGAAGGTCGGGAAGGTCACAGCGGCCAGAAATATCATGACATATCATGTCCCCTATTTGGGGACAATATGGGGGTCCCCAAATTCCTTGGGTGCAGACCACAGGCGCCGACACTGCTGGGGGTTTTGACAGTGTTCAGTGGATGGACCCCAGTTTAGAATCGGCAGGGAAAAATGTGTCTGGCCATAGATGGACAACTGTGTGAGGGCGTGAGTGTACTTATCTCACCATATTTTATGGTTCGATGGGGATTACTTAATAGGGGGAGTGGTGGTCTAACAATTATTTGTGCCCAAAACCTATTTCCCAAGTCCTCTGCCTAGTGCATATCCACCAGATGGGAGCCCAGCTTGGGGCCCAAAAGACAGCGGACCAAATCCTGGGTCGCTTCTATTGGCCAGGGGTACAGAGCTGCCCCAAGCGCCACGACCCCACAAATGGAGCCCTCTGATCCCGCTGCCCATAATCAAAACATCATTCTCCCAGTTGGCTATGGACATCGGCCAGGTGACACTGCTATATACCCTGGGGTATTTGGCCAAAGCAGTCGCTAGAAAACTGTTCATGTTGTTTAGCGGGGCAGAGCAGACCAGGGGCCTGTACCACGAAGCTTGATTAATCAAGTACCCCCCCACCTGACTCCTCCTCAGATATGACACAAAGAAGGAAGCTACCTGGACCTACAGTCTGAATCAAATCATCTGATGGATCTGTGTTAGAGATGATCAGGGACGATGAACAAAAATATCATGTCCCTCTTCAGAAAAGAGGGGGAACCCTCAAACACGATGAATGAATTAAGTGTGGAGATGACACTGTTCACATTTCCTTTACTGAACCACATGTATGGAAAGTGTCTCGTGAAGACGATGAACTCATCTTTTAAATCAGTGAGGTCAGAGGTCACTTGGTGGACCACCGACAGACGGTGTTTCATCTCCCACTGAATAAAGGAAACGACCCGTGTCAAAGAACCTCAGGGTGATGTGCACTGACTGTGGTCCAGGGCGTGAGAATCGGTAAAATTCAGTGAGATTTAATGGGTCAGATCGGTCCCGGAAGATTCGTTCACGCCGTAACTCTCTCCTCACCACCTGTCTTACGTGGAGGAATGGGCAGGTCATTGTTTTTCTGACATCTGATTGTCCAGTGGGTGGTTCTTTTCACGGGATCAGATTCAATCCAGACAGTTATCCTGCTCCGGTACAGAAGATCCAGGATCAACCCTGAACTTATCTTGCTACAACCAAAATCCTGCTTCGTGGTACAGGCCCCAGATATGAACTGACTAGTGAAGCTGTTTATTTATTTACTTTTTTTTCAAATGTATTTTTATTTCACACTTAGAGACAGTTCTGTTGGGTGCGTTTACAGTGGTATATGGTACCTACACATACATGCCAATACAGAGTAATTCACACAATATTCAGTCGCAGCTGTACAGTCTCCTCAATTCATATCCAGTAGTTTCTATAGGCTTGTGGTGAAGAAACGTTCCAATGGCCCCTTCTTATCCTCGCTGTCATTGACTCTCGCTAACATTTGTTCGTATGATGCTAGATGGTATTTCTGCCATATTTTCAATCAAATTTTTATTGTCTGGTGGAAATGTACTTTTCCATAACCTGAGGATATTCCGGGCTGCCGTGACCGTCTCAGCCTGTATAACTGCAAAATCGTGTAGTAAGCATACAGTAATCTTCGAGAGACTGGGATCTCTATTTCAGCTGTTTCATGTCACAATAATGTCTTTTCTGACGTTGCTGAGGGGTTAAACAGGTGTGTATATCTGTGTACCGTGCCCAAACGGATGGTCTGGAATGGGAGTAATTTTAAATCGAAGCAAATGCCCGATGGTGGAGAATGTTGTTGCCTACAGATATCCACTACCAGCTCCTTTGGATTTCCTGAAGTTGATCTGGAGGTGGTTCTGTAGGCACCAGTCTACAAAGTCCTTTTGTCAGTCCCCTGTACTCCCGATCATCTCCATCCATAATGAGACTGACGATCGTGGAGTCATCAGAACTTCTGCAGGTGACAGGTTGGGGAGCTGTAGTTGAAGTCCAACGTGTAGAGGGTGAACAGGAGCGGAGCCAGGACAGTTCCCTGCAGCACCCCGGTGCATGTCAGACTCACAGCTCTTTATCCTCACATACTGTGGCCGGTTTGTGAGGTAGTGTGTAATCCACGTGGTGAGGTGGTGGTTCACTCCGGCACGTTGCAGCTTGGTCCCCCCAGCAAGATGGGCTGGATGGTGTTGAAGGCACTGTCAAATCAAAGAACATGATCCTCACAGTGCCACCAGCCTTCTCCAGGTGAGACAGCGATGAGTGGAGGAGACAGATGATGGTGTCCTCCACTCTGATGCCGGGCTCATAGGCAAACTGCAGCTGGTCTAAGGATGAGCTCACCATCGGCCTCAGGTAGGTGAGGACGAGTCTCTCCAGAGTCTTCATCAGGTGAGACATCAGTGCCACCCGGCCTGTAGCTGTTGAGCTCCTTTGGATGGGGGGTCTTGGGTACCGGGACAGACAGAATGTTTTCCACAGTTGTGGGACTCAGCCCAGGCTCAGGCTCAGGTTGAACACATGCTGGACAATGTCACACAGCTGGTCAGAGCAGGTCCTGAGGAGCCGGGGAACTGATGCTGTCAGGACCTGCTGCCTTCCTCACATTCATCCACCACAGCTGGTTCCTCACCTGCACAGCAGTGACAGACTGGCAGGAGCCAGGAGGAGGAGACAGACTGGAGGTTGGGGGGCGTCAGCTGAGAGGGCAGTTGTTTGATGTTGGGAGCCAGATGTTAGAGGGGAGGAGGGTGGGTCCACAGTGGGGGAAGGTAGTAGGGTCAAATGCAGGGAGGACTGATTGGGGGATAAGAGTCAACAGAAGAGTGTAGATTATTCTAAATACTTTAAACAAGTTTCACTCAAAACTTGCAAATCATGTACTGTATGTATGTAAGCTCAGTGCAAGGAAACTAGGAACTCCAAGTGACATAGATAAAGTGTCTTTCTTGTGACTCCCCAATTGTTTCCTACGGGACAATGTATTGAATTTTTCAATATTATTGCAGTTGATTCATATCCTTCCATCCTTGACGGTTCATTAAGCAGTGGTGTACATCACAGCCCATTGCCACAAATGGTCAGGAACAAAATGACCGAGCAAGCAAAGACCGAGCAACAGTATTGCAGTCAAAGGATAGTCTCAATGGTCAATGATATTGCTGTGTGGCTCCCATTGCATAATAAGTAAAGTAAGGGTGGATGTATTGGGGCACAACCTTTGTTGCCATGGCAAATAAAATAGCTTTGTATTGTGACATCACTATGATGGCTTTTATGTTGTACAATGCTAGTACCGGGTAAAGCATCAAAGGATGGCTTTGATGCTATCCACAGATAAAGAGAGGCGTACAATCTTCAGCAAAAGAAAATTATGACATGGGGCCAAAATCACAGAAAACTGTGACATGGGAACCCAACCATCACCGTCAAGTATTTTGACTCTTCCTCACTTTCCTCACTGAAAGAAGATGATGACACACAGCCAGAGTCCACTGAACCTGTACCCCAGAGAAGGCAGAGGAATTCAGATGAATCCTCACTGAAGGACAATGATGACATGCAGCCAACGTCCAGTGAACATTGGACCCAGAGTACGCAGAAGATCCTGTCAAAGGACTCTTCAGATGAATCTTCACTGAAGGACAGCGATGATACTCAGCCAGAATCCAGTGAACCTGTGACCCCAGAGTAGGCAGAAGAGCTTGTCAATGCAGTCTTCAGATGAATCTTCACTGAAGGAAGATGATGACATGCAGCCAACAACCAGTGAACATTGGACCCGGAGAAGGGTGATGAACTTTTCAAAGCTTCCTTCAGATGAATCGTCACTGAAGGACAATGATGACACGCAGCCAGAGTCCAGTGAACCTGTCACCCGGAGAAGGCAGAAGATTTTGGCAAAGTCCTTTTCAGATGAATCTTCCCTGAAGGACAATGATGACACACAGCCAGAGTCCAGTGAACCTGTGACACGAAGACGGCAGAAGATCTTGTCAAAGTACTCTTCAGATGAATCATCACGGAAAGACAATGATGACATGCAGCCAAAGTCCACTGAACGTTGGACCCGGAGAAGACAAAAGAATTTTTCAAAGCACTCTTCAGATGAATCTTCACTGAAGGACGATGAAGACACTCTATCAGAGTCATGTGAACCTGTGACACGGAGAAGGCAAAAGATCTTGTCAAAGCACTCTTCAGATGAATCTTCACTGAAACATAATGATGATATGCAGCCAAAGTCCACTGAACGTCGAGGCCGGAGAAGGCAGAAGACCTTGTCAAAGCACTCTTCAGATGAATCTTTACTGCAGGACAATGATGAAACGCAGCTGGAGTTCAGTGAAACTATGACCCGGAGACGGCAGAAGATCTTGTCAAAGCACTCTTCAGATGAATCTTCACTGAAGGACAATGATGACACACAGCCAAAGTCCAGTGAACCTCGGGACTCAGAGAAGACATAGTTTGTCACAGCACTCTTCAGATGAATCTTCACTGAAGGAAAGTGATGATGCAAAACCAGGAATCTAGTAAACCTGTGACCCGTAGAAGACAGAAGTTCTTTTCAAAGCACTCTTCAGATGGATCTTCACTGAAGGACAATGATGACATGCAGCCAAAGTCCAGTAAACCCCAGAGCCGGAAAAGTCAGAAGATGTTGTCAAAGCGTTCTTCAAATGAATCTTCACTGAAGGACAACAATAACATATAGCCAAGATTGATTGATTTAGATTCCCTTTTTCTGTTGATTTTCTACAATGACAAGTTGCAAAGGACCATGGGACACTTTGTGCCATCGCTAAGATGAAGTACAAATGCTGTATAATTGTTGATATTATGAAGACATTTCTAACATAGATTCAACTCATCTTGAGCATGATCTGTGATGTTTTCACTATCTCAGAGTGTATTTTTTCTTTTGACTCCCCATTCATTACCAAATGGAATGACATCTAATTTGTTGCGATTATTACCACAATTGACACAAGTTGTTGTATTGTGTTGACTGTAAAGTCAATTGAGACGATTGTAATTGTGATGTTGCGGGTATACAAATAAAATTAAACCCAAACTGAACTGAATTAAGTCAAACCATCTGTAGCGTCACCATGATTATACATGGGCAACATAGGGGATTTTATAGATTCAGATCTTATATCTCTGCACACAAAGAAACCAGTGCTTTGAATTATAAGGATAAATATTTATTGACTACTAATGAACTATACACATAATAACAAATTAAAACAAAAAACACAGATGGTAAAAGAAGATAAAGGTTTTTGATTCACAAAGATCCCATTATAAAAGAATTTATGACTAATCTATGCATGGAGATTATTGTTGATGAACAAAATGTGTGAATGTGAGTTAACTGGACTTTTGACATCAACTCTTGTGAGCAGCTCAGACATGTGACAGCCTACTTGACTTCAGGACCTGAGGCTGAAACTGAATGATACTGGATTCTGCGTGTGATGTCTCCAAAGTGGGTTGTCCTTGAATGGCACTGTGGTTCTCCAGATGATCCTTCAATACCATCTCTCCTGATCAGTGACTTGCTGCAACTTGTCAGCAGTTACTGGCTCTACTCGTGATTGGCTGATGTTCACTGGAGGCTCCAGGTACAATATGGACCACAGGGGGCTCTGAGTCTTGTAATGATTGGACAATTCTTGTCTCTGGAGAGGACTGATATGTTGGTTAGGTGTTTGGGATCCACAGAAACACGTATCTAAAACCCATAAAAAGAAAACCAAGCAAAGTAATATTTGCTAAAATGGAAGGGTTTGCCAGAAGTAGTCGTCAAAATAAAAGTGTAAAGCATGGTTCAACTGCAGGTATGAATAATTAAGTTTAAGAGGGACAACTTGGTTAAGAAGAAAGCAAAAGAAGGCTAAATGAAATTGTATGAAATGTGTCGCACAAATTTACAGAATTCTGTAGGATGAAGAGTTACATAGTGCTTTGGACTGTGCTCATATCATGACGAGAGGCAGTTTTAAACAACTCATCACCATGCATGATTTGGAGCTGATTAAAGGTAATGTCCAATCACACATCAAACAACAGGAGGAGGGGATACCAGCAGTAATTTACGACCAGGCACCGAGAAGACAACATTTCATCTTGTAGGGTGTCTGTTACACATCTCTTTCTCGACTGTTCTGTAAACAGTAAATCTGTAAATCACAATCCGCTGACACATACAGAACTGGATGTGTTGGAAACCTGACACTACCACACACAGTGAACCATGAAAAGCAGGTAATGAGCGTGCACTGAATAATTAGAAAGCGAGGAGTAGGAATGTGTCAATGCATTGCAACCCAACCTTTGTATAGCATCATCACTAAGGTGACTTTCATGTTTGTACAATGCTGATAAAGCATCAAAGGATGGCTTTAATATATATATGTGTGGATCTCTCGCTCATCCACATCCAAGATGCACGCATTTTCTGTGACCCGCAACGACGAAGCCTCCACAGAAGTAGTCTCTGAGCCGTCCACTATATTTGTACCGCTACACTCATCAGAGTTTGTGACAGCTGTAGAGAATAATGTCCATGATATTAAAATCAATTCTGGAGGAGCCAGAGTCCGAGAGGGATGACTTTGATTCCATATCCTTTCTGACAAAAGCTTTTGCGAACATATTTGCCTCTACTCTGGCCCGGAAGCTGATCGATATTCAGCAGCAGATACAAAACACGGATGTCTTGAAGACTGAGAATATTAAGAATTTCATTCAGCTTCTGTCAGATAAGATAATTGAAAACATCTGGATACACACTGATGGAGAAAAACTTAATGAAGGGCTTATAGACTGTGTTTTCACGAACGTCTGTGGAGCCTTTCCCTCCTTACAACTTGTTTTTTCAGAAGGCATTTTCACCAGAGTCCATGGCAACATTTACAGACAGTTGTGTGCTGTGTTTGACAAAATATCTCAGTTATCCCCTAGAAAATTCCATGATTGAATGGAATATGGTATCTTCTGTGAATCAATGTAACAAAAACTTTTCAATGCCAGAGTCTGATGAATCCAGAGAGGAAGGTTCTGATGAACCATCACCACAAGATAATTATGACATGAGGCCAAAATCACAGAAAACTGTGACCTGGAAGACAGACATCTCTGTCAAGTCCAGTGAACTTCGGAACCGGAGAAGGCAAAAGATCTTGTCAAAGCACTCTTCAGATGGACCATCACTGAACGACAATGACGACACGTGGCCAAAGTCCCGTAAACCTCGGACCCGGAGGACAGCTGACCTTTTCAAAGCACTCTTCAAATGGATCTTCACTGAAGGAATGTGATGACAAGCACCAAGAGTGGATTGAACCTGTGACCCAGAGCAGGCAGCGGATCTTGTCAAAGCACTCTTCAGATGACTCTTCACCAAGGGACAATAATGACATGTGGCCCAAGTCCAGTGAACCTGTGACATGGAGAAGGCAGATGTTCTTGTCAAAGCACTCTTCAGATGAAGATGTGAAGATGTCACAAGGCTTCCCAACTTTAGCTTCACAAAGCCAAACAAAGCCAAGATTTGGGGGGAAAGCCCAAATCGGTTCTGAGACACCCACCGACCCTAGGTGTTCACGAATTGGACGTGGTTTATGATTCAGTCAGTCGTTTTGTTTTTCATCTGGTGGTGGTGCTGATCAATTGTGGCCCCATTGGAGTGCAGAATGGCAATGGCGTCTGAAAGGTTACGCATTCTTCATGACTGCTTAACAGAGTTAGTGATCAAGGAGATCAACTATTCCATTATTGCCGAACAAGAAGAAAGATGGGGAGAAGGTTATAAAATCTGTAGTCAAGGCCCTTCGCAGAAAGTTGTTCCTTCCCAAGCATCTGTTGGAGAATGGATTCTCACCAGAGGAAGTCACAAGTTTTGCTCACATTGTTGTGACTTATTTGAAAAAGTACCTCATGGCTCCGTACAAAAAGTCTAGGACCCGTCGTTTTTTGTCTTTCCTAGGCAAATTTTTATTGGCACACTTCAAGCGCTTATTGCTCTGAGACCGCTCCTGTGACTACTTTTCAGAGACCCTGACTACGGTAGCCCTGAAGTGCAAATCACTGCTCAGAAAAAAAAAAAAAAAAGAAAAAAAGAAAGGAAAGACAATCAATAAAAACACTGATCACCACAACAAAACAAAGCTCAAAAAAGATTATGAAAGCAGCATTAATTTTCTCAACTGTTACTTTGTGTAATAATAATATTGTTTTTGGTCATCACGTGTTAATATATCTTACTATATTATTGCATTAGTAGGTGCTGGTTAGTGGCAGATGAAAAACTATCCCTGCCTTCATGATACAATTTGTAGCATCTTTCATACGGTTGTAATGGGTCAGTCACGAACGAATCAGCTGTAAGATCAATATCCCTGATTGGTAGCAAATTGGTTTTGTTTTGTGTGATGGTGTCTGTGTGTCCACACTGAGCCAGATGAAGATCCAAGCGTGTCTTTTAATATTACAATCCTTTTTCAACATTTGTGCGTGAATTCAGTTCTCCTCCATGTGAATCAATCACATTGTGTTTACGTGCATATTAATCTAAACGCTACAGGTGCAAACGTTTGTTAATACACATTTTTTCGACGTCTGTGAATTCTTTGCCATGAATAACACTGGAATTCTTTCTTTTGGGTCCAAGTCAAAAACAGGCCAAAACATGCCATATAAACATACACTATGTAATGCACATTGTAGTGCAGTGGTATTACTGCTACAGAAAGTCGAGCTACAGTTTCATTTATGAATAAATGAAGTGAAATGAAAAAAAATTAATAGCTACAGTTTCATTTTCATTTCATTTTCTTCATTTCTTTTCATTCATTAATTTCGTACCCACCACTTGACAAAAAATGCAGACATGAAACTATGAAGTTGGTGCAGTTATGGTGCATTTCCTCGACAGTTAAACTCAAATTATTTTGAATGTCCCAGCCAAGAGCCTGAAGTAAAGCATTTCTTAGACAGATTTGACCAGCATGTTAGTTGTTCTTGATTTTATATATATATATATATATGTACTCACTGACACCTTGACTTTCTTTGCAGTTTCTCTGTAGTAGGAAAGACCTACATTTTTCAGTGTTACGATGGGTCTGTCTCTGTTAATTGCCTTTTTCTGAAATGTACTCTGTTTTTTCAGTTTTGGTTAACCTCTGGTAGTTCAACACTTACCGTTGTATCATTTCAAGCTACTGATTGGACTTGAGTTACTTGAATTGCAATAAATAACTGGAAAAATTGGGGTGTTCTAAAACTTTTGACCGTTTGTGTGTGTGTGTGTGTGTATATATCCAGACAATTCCAGTTTTGTAGCTTCTCTAATCAACAGTTTTCATGTGTGCAAATATAATATTGCACAGGTTTTCTAATCCCCATTCACCTTTTAACATGATTAGCTAACAAAATGTAGCATTAGCACACAGGAGTGATGGCTGGTGGAAAAGGCCTCTGTAGGTGGAGGTAGATGTTCCCATTAAAATCAGATGTTCACAGCTTAGAATAGTCATTGACCACATGTCTAGACCAGTTGGATTCATTTAACGTCGTCACTGAAAACAAAAAAACCCAGCTTTTCTTTCAAAAAGGAGGACATTTTCTAAGGGACCCCAAATGATGAATGTGACTGGTGGAGTGTACATAACCAGAGGTATAATAAATTATATAACATCACAATTAATGGTGAAAAAAACGTCATTGTTGTGAAAAGTATTATGTGAAACTAATACAACAAATAGGAATATTGAATAAATTCTGTTATATACCTGGAAGAGAATGCCTCTGGAGAGACGTCTGGACCAGTGTGGCTCAAATGTTCTATGACGTTCTTCAGTCTGGAGGTAGATGGCCTGTTGGTCAACTGCTGCCCACTGACTCCAGCTATTATGGAAACTGTATGCAAATATGTTTGACCTCACAAAGTCTTCAGGTTAAAACATCAGTCTTGCTTTTAACGTGAAAATAACATGGATGTACAAAAATAGATCATTTTTTCATTTGTATGTTGGAGTGAAAGGGTTTTCGCAGTGCAAAAAAACAATTGTCTTCTGCACACTGGAATTCACTTTGTGTGTGCAGAAGGGTATGTAATGGTACGACTGCACTGATGGTAGGAAAACAAATTGATTTGTCTCACATCAATGTCTCAATCAGTTCTTTTCATTTGTGTCTATGTCCAGTGACCCACTATATGATTCTTCCAACAGTGTTCTGGAACAGTGCTGTCTTGGTCATCTTCTTTTAAACAGATATACAAATGGAAAAAAAAAACTGCCCCCAAAATGCCACACTGAGACCTTGACAAACAACGAATCTAACTTTTTTACCTTAACCTATTTAGTGATTGTATTACAACCAATATAAACAGCAATGGCAAAAGCTCATATTATCCCACTCCTGGTCTATGTAACAATGCAAGTCATCCATCAGAAAGCCTGTGGGCTGCTAGTTAATATCTTAAGAGTATCATGACGGTTTGGTATTTAAGTCACAAGATTCTGTAGATTGTATGGTTTAAAAGAAGAGCTGCATCCTCATGATATGCTGTAGAACACCATTGTATTGTGACCGTTTTACATTTGTTCAGCCAGCCTGCTAGAGGGCGCTAATTCCACAAGTAGTGTTAGAATCGACCAGTAGGTGGCCAGAAGAAAACAACTATCTTGCAGTGAAGTCATTCAGATCTTGATGGGTTTTTTTGCTGTATCAGAAGCCATCCTCTCATTTCCAGCCCTTTGAGTTGAAATATATGTACGTTTGTATGTTCATATAAACGTTGGTGGCTATGTGTGTGACTGTTGTTGCAGGTGTGTGGAGTTTGTTCATGCTAGCTTGAGAGATGTGTTACCGGAGCCTGTTTCGGTGCATTTTGTGCCTACTCTTTGACTAGCTTTAGCCCACTCTATGTCATGATGGTCAGGTTCCAGTCATTCCATGTGTCGACTTCCTGTTTTTGCTTTGCCACTTCCTGTTTTATTTTGAAAGTCACTGTTCTCCCCTGATTACCTTCATTGTTTGCACCTGTTCCCCCCTCCTCCCTATTTAAGCCTGTCACACGTCATGTCTAGTTGCCAGATTGTGACCGTTGAGTACGTGAAAGCATTGTCGAGTCATAGTCTGTCAAGTTTTCCTTGTTTGAGTACCTGAGTTATCTTGTCAAAAGTTTCATAGCCATTTGCTTTGTATAGCCTTTGTATGCTTTGTTTAGCCGATCGAAATTCCCCCCCGCCTAGGAAATTTCAGTTTTGATATAGATCTTTTGGTTACGTTTTTTCCCCTCCTGGTGAGTGTCGCTTTCCGTTCTCCCCTTTTTGAATCCTTAGTGTCGTTTTTTTTTGGAACCTAGCCTTGTGTGATTGTTCGTCTGCGTCTGGGTTCTGTCGTTTCCCTTGTGCCACTGTGACACTATGCCTATTGTGTCTGTATGTTGTGATTTGGTGGACATTGATTATTTTATTGTTTACTGAATACCTTTTTTGTACATTGTATCATTGAAGTTTCACATTTGATTGCATTAAATCCTGTCAAATACAACACCTGCCTGTTCCTTGGAGGAAGTGATGCAAGAAAAAGTTTAGCTGGCTGTGAATCTCAATTAGGACACAGCGTCACGCTGAGTGCAACAGTGCAACCATATAGATGATGGTAAGTAAGTACCTAAAATAAAGTAGTAGTACTATACCTTAGGCCTGAACACTAAATCAGTGATCATCTACACTGATTTTAAGTATTTAAGAGCCATTTGCACCATACAGTACACTACTCACAAAAAGTTTGGGATGCTTGGCTGGAACACATAAAAAGTTCACGCTACAGTGCTATCATTGCATGAAAGGTAGGGCATTTACATAGAAACAAGCACTGGGGGGGTATGCCACAACAAAACATGTCAATCCTGAAATTTCACCCAAAAGCTGAATATCCTTAACTTTTTGTGAGTCGTGTATGAGAAAAACAACGTGCTTCTCTGCCTGTATAATGCTGTATCACAGAAACAACCAGTTCCTCCTCATCCCTTTGAAAAAATCATGGGAAAGACAAACGTAGCAGACCATTACTCTTTATATTTATTCATCAAAACAGTAACCTTACTAAATATAATTGACTTGTTATTAATGCATTAAATGTATGTATTCTTTTTACTTTTATGACCTGTAAATCATGTATGTGTATGTATGTAAGCTCGTCACAGTACAGCCAATCGTATTTACTTAGTCCTGTATCTCAGATGCTCACTGGCTCCCATGGCTCTAAGGTATTCAGAACGTAAATCTGGGCTGGTATGCGAGGATTGACCCCATGGTAGGTCGCAAACACAAAACACAGCGTTATATTGGAAAGCTGTAAATAGTGTATTGTAATAACACTGCTAACATATGTTCAGGAAGTTGGCGATAGCATTACACTTAATTAAGTGAAAAATGTTTTTACTTTGTTAAATGTTTGTTGTTCGTAGCCCGAGCAGTAAGCTTACGTTAGCATGGGCCCTAAGCTAACATTTGCTAACTTTCCCTATAAAGCTGTGCAAAAGAGTCCTGTGCTCGAACGTGACTGACCAGTGCTTCTCCACACGATCACACAGGCAATACATGTCCGATTCAAGAGCTGAGTGTTTCATTCCCCATTCATTTCCCTATGGGACAACAGATTTCATTTTTTTGGGACTATCATAATTAAATCATATCGTCGTTTCCTCAACTGTCCCTAAGCAGCATTGTACATCACAGGCAATTCCCTCAAATGGTCCAGGACTAATTGAAAGAATGGGCAACAGTATTGTGTTTTGTGTAACAAATACATAGTAATTATAGTAAATTCAACTAAGGCCACGCTGTATCAGGAGGGTAGCAGGTATTCAGCAGGTATTGCACTGTGTGGTTCCCAATGCAAGGAGTCGGGAAGTATAGTTGTACTAGGGCACAAGACTTGTTGCCATATTAACTGAAACAGCTTTGTATAGTGACATCACTAAGGTAGCTTTTATGTTGTACAATGCTGGTAAAGCATCAAAGGATGGCTTTATATGGCTTATATATATATCTATATGACGAGCCCCACTCTCAGGGTTCTTTATCTTCAACGTATCTAAACTACTTGAAGTGAAGTTCCACATCCAGGATGTACGCATTTTCTAATGAAGCCTCATTTGTGCCTCTCCACTCATCCGAGTTTGTGACAGCCGTAGAGAATAATGTCATGATATTAAAGTCAATACTGGAGGAGGCAGAGTCGGACAGGGCTGAGTTTGATTCGATACCCTTTCTGACTAAAGCTTTTGTGCACACATTTGCCTCTACTCTGGCCAAGAAGCTGATCAATATTCAGAGGCAAATATTTTACACCAATGCCTTGAAGACTGAGAATATGAGGACTTTCATTCAGCTTCTGTCAGATATGACAACTGAAAACATCTGCATTTACACTGATGGAGAAAAACTGAATGAAAGACTTATCGAGTGTATTTTCATGGATGTTTGCAGAGAGTTTGCCTCTTTAAAAATGGTTTTCCAGAAGGCATTCTCACCAGAGTACATGCCAACTTTTGGCAGACAGTTGCGTGCTCTGTTTGATTGAATGTCTAACTAGCTGTAGAAAAAAGTCCATGACCAATATTTTATCTTTGGCTGAACTTTTATCCGTGACTCATTGTAACAAAAACATCTCAATGCCAGAGACTATGAATCCAGAAGGATCCAGAAGTTCCGCTAAACCAGGGATCCTGAAAAAAATACCACCACAAGAAATTGAGGACATGAGGCCAAAATCACAGAAAACTGTGACCTGGGACACTTGCATCTCAATCAGATATTTTCACTTTTGTGAACCTGTGACCCGTAAGTGGGGAGAAGATCTTGTCGAAGCACTCTTCACAAAGAGAAACCTGGCAGCCACGATCTGGTGAAAGACGCAAACCCAAATCAAGTCTGAGAAACTCAACTACACGAAGTGCTTTCAGATGGACCTGGTCTATGATGCAATCTTTTGTCCTGTTTGTCATCTTGTGGTTGTGATGAACAATTGTGCATCATTGGAGTGCAGAATGGCAATGACAAGTGCAACGTTAAACATCTTAAACAACCTCAACAGTGCATTTCCACTGTTGTTGAACAGGAGGACGGTCATAAAAGCTGCAGTCAAGGACCTTGACAAAGCGGCTTATTCGCCCAGGAGCCGTTTGCTTTCTCATGAGTGGAAGTCACAACCTTTGCTCACATTGGTGTGACTTTTGTGGAGAGGCACCTGCAGAAACTGTTAGGGGCATGTGCTTTTTTTGCACAACAACTGTTTCTTTTCATCACTGGACAAACTTTAATGAAGCACTTCTTGTGTTTCTCTTGAGGCTTTGAAATTTCAGACCCCTTCCAGCCAAACCTATAACAGGTGAAAACGACCACCAGTGCCCACCAATCCAATTCTCAGGAAGAGTCACAGAAGCCGGACAAATAATCCTCATCGATTGTGTCATTGGCCTCATTTGCTTCTGAGCTTTATTTTCAACAGAAATGACTCCATGCAGCTGGAGCATTATGGTTCAAATGTAATGGAAATATTTTTTTTCATCAAGCAATGGTTAAAATCTTGTCTTTCCAATAGTAGGATTATATTTAATTGCATTTGTATTATTTCTGTTTTCTCCATCTTGGATTAAACTATTACTGGATGTTGCCGGCAGGATGGATAGTTTCTTTTTGTTCACCTGATCACATTGGAGATGGAGCTTGAAGGTAATCAGCGTAAGAGCCTGGCTCCTCCCCAGGTGGGTTTGGGGGACAGACATCCCGCCAGAATGACAATGAAGGTAGAAAGAGAGGCACATCTGGATGTGACAAAAATAGACGAATGAGGCCAGAATGGGAGAGATCAAACCCCTCCAGCACACCTGCTCACTCCTGTTCACAGCTTTCCCCGATCCACCCCTCTCACAGAACAAAGCAGGGTGTGCAGGGCAAGTAGAACAGCACAGGGAGATGTCAATGTGAATTGTCCAGTGGATGACAGCATTGAGACCTTGTAAAGTTGTGCCTTTGTTAATAAAATTGAATTTTTTTTTGGCTTGTCACAGCAGCTCCAACCAAGAATATAAATATGAAATAGGAAAAAAGAAAAATACATATATTAGCTAAAACTGTACAGTAACACAACAAATGACAAAGAATAAAATTTGACCTTTCTCAGAGCGGTTCATCTTCTGTCTTTCCACACATTTCTTCACATTCTTTGCTCCTCATTCAGCTCTCTGTATCATTCTGTATCCAGATTCATTTCTCCAGTATCACTTGTCAGCTGAAACTGCATGTCTAATTACAGCATTGTGCCTTCAGTAATTGCTCCGGTGCCCCCACGAGCTTGAAAAGCATATGTAGGTCAGAGTAGCGAAGAACCCTAGAGCACAGGCCTGCATGCTCTCAGCATGTATGAGCAACATTCTGATCATTTTGTTGAATCCCAGGAGGGTTTCCACCTCTTTATAGCTCTTTCTCCACACCACAGTTGATAAAAGCTCCACGTTGGGAACTTGGCTACAAAGGGACCACGTTGCATGAGAGATGTGTTCAACAAAACGCGTGGATCTGTTCCGAGAGGGTTAATGTGTTTGCTCGTACTTCCAGAGGAATTTCAGATTTGTATTTATGTAAAGCAGAATGCAAACTCCAATTATATAATTTCACGTGAGTGAAAACAATGGCCTTCCCTGAAAGGTTTGAAAAAAGGCCCCAGGCAATATGCACCATGCCTCACAATGTCCCTTTGAGTCAAGCACAGTGAGCTGGTGAATTTACTGCAGGCCAAGGAGGAGGACTGTCAGTAAAACCGATGAGCCTGCACACACACACACACACACACACACACACACACACACTTTCTTGATGTTTGTGGTCCAGTCATGTTCATCACTTGTTTCTGAGAACAACTGTCTTTTTCGTCATTGTTAAATATAATGCAGGCCCCACTCATACTCATAAAAAACTTCACCTGTTGTCGACCACTACTGCTGTGATGTTCTATAGGTATCTGTAGTACTTACTCCTACTTACTGCACTGGAAGATCAATTCTTGTATTGAACTGTTCAGTTGTTTGGTAATACCCCCTACCCCCCCAAACCTACCTGCCTCATCGCATACTTCAGAAGTCTGTTATGTGGAATGAAGGTTTTGTTTTACATCCTGTTCTGTAAAGTAGCAGACGATCATCAGAGACTTTTTTGCATAGTTAATTTTTTCAGTGTGGATGTGGAGCCGTGATGTAGGGGTCTCCTCATACTTTGCACTGACTACCTGTGAGTGCTTCTGGATTGGGGGAAGAGCTCATGGCAGCACCCGCTGCTAGATGACATGGACTCCACATGTCCGTCTCCAAAACAACAAAGTCTCCAATAACACCAGTTAAAGTCACTAGATTTGTTACTAGCCGATTTTTATTTTATTTAGAAAAAAAAGTCGCTTGAGGGGATCTGAAAACTCACTCTAGAGCAACAAACTCACTAAGTTAATAACACTGCTGGGAAGAGATAGGTCAGTTATTGGATGACCCACTCAACCTCCTGAGCTAATGCCTCCCTGGTACGAAGCTGTCATTACCAGATAAAAAATAAAGTATAAATTATACATCCATCCATCCATCAGCTTCTGCTTCATCCGGGGCCGCATTGCGGGGGCAGCAGCCTAACCCTAGATTTACACCGGCTGCGTGTGCGTTGCGTTGCGTCTCTGATCCGTCTTTGCTCCATCAGCGCGCTTCATCCATTCACACCGAAGCGTTTCTACTGCAGCGCAGCTCCGGTCCGTCAGTCACGTGACCGACACGTTCCCGCAGTGAAAACACGTATAATTGCGGTAAACTACATGTATGTGTGATAAATCCAGGGAGAAAACAGTCGTGTCTCCGGGTGGAGAAGCAGAGGAGAGTCTGACTTGCTTGTGACTTTTTTTCGGTGTTTTGTGCTTTTACCATGGGAAAGTAGCTCGTTAGTAAATAAATACTCTTAATTAAATGTACTGTGTTGAAAGTTCTGGTGAAATAGTGTGAAATACGATCTGGCGTCAACATCAAGCATTTTATTCTGAAAAGTAACCAGATGTTTTATTTTCTTTCTTTGTTGGACTTCCTGCCCCGCTCGATGGATTCTGTGCCAGATTTCTGCGTCTCAGCTCCGGCATCCGGCAAAATTGAACCTCTGCGTATCTTCGACGCAGCGCTCCGTGTAAGACGTGTCAGCCACCACAGCCCTACATCATCCAGGGACTTGAGGGTGCTCAGGGGGGATCTCATCCACCCCAGGTGCTTTGCCACCGAGGAGCTTCCAAACTGCCTCGGTGACCTCAGCCTGGGTGATGGACGAACCAGCCTCTGAGTCCCCAGTCTCTGCTTCCTCTACGGAAGGCATGACAGTGGGATTGAGGAGATCCTCGAAGTACTCCTTCCACCGCCCGACAATATCCCCTGTTGTGGTCAGCAGCTTCCCGCCTCCACTATACACAGTGTTGGTGTATAAATCCCCATAAAAATAGAAATACCATGAAAGAGTATTATTTTATTGAACAAGGTAGCAGGGTACTGACAGTTGCAGGTACAGGCAACCGTCAGCTCCGTTCAAAACTGAAGTCATGTGTCTCCACAAGATAGAAAGCACAGAACCAAAGCATACTAATCAACGCAAAAATAAATGCATATTCAAAGGTCTGTAATACATCCCACATGTCTGTACATGAAAATAAGTGCAGGACAAATCCGGACACAACAATTGAACAGACAAATGAATGGATGGAGCAGCCAAGCTTGCAGGGGCAAGCTTGGCCAAATCAATTAAGATTGAATTTAACGAAAAAACACACACACAAACTCCTCAGCCAATGCAGATTATTCATTCATCAACTACTGCCTATTCCAGTAACGGGT
Organism: Lampetra planeri; assembly: GCF_965212315.1. Classification (NCBI taxonomy): domain Eukaryota; kingdom Metazoa; phylum Chordata; class Hyperoartia; order Petromyzontiformes; family Petromyzontidae; genus Lampetra; species Lampetra planeri. The sequence continues at coordinate 1,196 of NW_027615339.1, read as the reverse complement.
CATGGTCGTGCTGGAGACAATCCCAGCTGTCAATGAATGGACAGCAGGGTACACCCTTGACTAGTCGCCAGCTCATTGCAGAGCCACATGATGGACACAAAGCCATTCATACTCACACCTACGGGCAATTCTGAGTGACCCAATTAACCTCAGCACGCTCTCTGAGGGTGGGGAGGAAGCTGGAGAGAACCCACACAGACACAGGGGAGAGCATGCAAACGCCACATAGAAATCGAACCTGGGACTTTCTTGCTATGAGGCAACAGTGCTAACCACCACACTGTGTCACCCCAGTAAAGACCACATTTGACGTAAATTCAGAGCAAATGTGTCTCTGCGCTTGCAGGACATCTTTTACTTAAATTTAAAGAACTAAATTAACTACGATAATTGAACACATATTTGTCCCTGACCAGCCAACTACTATCGTCATGAGATGGCAGGATTGTCCCAGTCCATGTGTGACGGCACTCTGGGGGCCCGCTGCCCCCTCAGGCAGGCCACATTGTGGAGGACAGCACACGGCACAATGATGTCACATGCCCTCAAAGGGATTACCTTTAACTCGTGAAGACAGAGAAAGTGGACCTACAGGACCCGAAGGTCATTTCAATCCTGGCCCTTTGATCGGCACCAAAGCTGTTCTGGAAGACTGTCAGAGAACTCCCGCTAAGGGCAAGTTTTAGAGCTGAGAGGTGTCTCTCTCCAGAGGCAACAGTGACTGGTGGTGTTAGAAGCAGACACAGAGGTTTCCATCGAGATGTGTATTGTGTATTGTTCTCTCCATGTTCTTGCTGTTGTCTACCAATTTGCCACTCTGATTGCTTTCTCTCATGTGTTCTTTTGACAACAGAAAACCAAAGAGGACAAACAAAACTGTCATGAGGGCTGTGTCCACTAGGGGCAGAAAAAACTCTCTTAACCTGCTCATCTGGAGTTTATTGGGTTTTTTTCCCCGTCCTCATACAATAACTGATGGGTTGTTTTTTGTTTTAATCTTTTTTTAGGAAATGTCCTGTCGATCTCGAGGCCGTCTGCTTTCTAGCATCAGTTTGAGCATCAACATGTCCACTTTCCCTTAAGTTCTTAAGTCAGATAGACTCTCATGTTGTTTCTGTTTGAAGGTGGAATACACAGTGATTGCCATCATATGGCATATTGCACCACTTAAACCCCTCTTTGGTAAGTGAATTGTC
>NW_027615338.1:0-48103 GCF_965212315.1 Lampetra planeri | reverse complement strand
AATCAGGAAAATGTCCATCAGTTAGTTAATAAATATAATGATAATAAAGTTATAATACATGATGTCATCGTAATGTGAGGACAGCTTTTGTCGGTCCAGAGTCACTGAACAAGCTGATAAAAGAGTCTGGACCTATTACACCCTCTTCAATGAGTGTCCCAACAGTGCTGCCAGTGCTAAAAATATGCAGGTCACCTCACCGCATGCACAGCACAACTGCAGCAGCAGACACACGTTTGATTCTAAAAATGCACACAATCCAGGTTATCCAGGATTCAAATTTTCCTGAAAAGAAATGACATGTCCTGTCTAGTGCTCTCACTTTGAGTGACAGCTAATCCTGATGTGTAAAAGGTTTAAAAATAGACTGTGTATGTGTGGCTGACCATGCTGTAGGTCTCATCAGGTTTCCAGGAAGAAAGTGGAAGGTTGAATTTCATTTGAATTCATTTGAATTCTCGAGGCTCAGTGATAATAAACCTGAAACTCAACTATCTTATCTTCTTCGTACACATTATGTTTGATCTATGATAATTTGGTGGGTCTAAAGTAAACTTTTAGCAACTTGCTGAAGGGAACCGCATAACCACATGCACATCCCACCCACAGTCCCCCCCCCCCCCCCCCCCCCGACACACGTACTTCCAAAATATAAAACAATAATTTAACTGTCGGAGTTGAATCAGATCTTGTGAAAAGTACCACCGACTGGCCAATCAGATGTCTGGAAAAACAATGACCTGCCCATTCCTGCACATAAGTGCAAGTGATGAGGAGAGTGTTACGGCGTGAAAGAATCTTCCGGGACTGATCTAACCTCTTAAATTTCACGGATGATCATTATATCTGTCGGTACCGATTTCTCATGCCCTGGACTGCTGTAGATCTAACAGATTCTGGAGCCATTTATTGTCCGTTGGTCCTTTGACATGGGCCATTTCCTTTATTCTGTGGGAGATGTCGAGCAGCTCAGCAGAAAACACCGTCTGTCGTTGGTCCACCAAGTCACCTCTGCCCTCACTGGTTTAAAAAATGAGTTCATCGTGTTCACGAGACACTTTCCCATACATGTGGTTCAGTAAAGGGCATGTGAACAGTGTCATTTCCACACTTCATTCATGGCATTTGAGGGGTTAGGGTTAGGGTTAGTAAAAAGTAGTAAAAATATCCCTCTTTTTTGAAGAGGGATATTATATTTTTGCACTTTGCCCCTGATCATTTCTAACACAGCTCTATCAGGTTGATTTTATTCAGACTATCAACTTAGTAGATTGATATGATTGAACTGTGGCGTCAGCTTTCAACTTCAGTGTAGCAGGTAACGTTATGACATTAAAAAGCCATCTTAGCAGATGCAATGATGTTTTTATGTTTGTTTTTTATCAGAGGGAAAAAGATAAATGTAATACGTGCATTTCATCTCACACGTGTGATTTCGTGGGATTTATGGATGTGGTAGGTTAATTGATGCATGAATTTGCAACTTACATATTTACAGCATTACACATTTATGGCCAAAGCAGCGTTGCCAGCCACTTTCTGCGCAGCTTCCACAGTGTTTGCCTTTTCTACAATCACTGACACAAACATGACCACAAGTGTTGGCAGTCAACCGCTCATCAATCTGTTCATCAATCTCAACTCAGTGCACCTGTGGCCAGTTACTGGGAAGGCCTACAAGAGGACACCGGGATCGTCAGTTGGTTGTCTTATGTTCATGCTGTCGTGGAACATCTCCCAGTGTCCTTCCTCCCTGGTTTTCCACCTCGACTCTTCCAGAATCCCACTGCCTCCGTCTGCTAACCACTGGGTGTTGCCCCACCCAAGTCCAGCTTTTTCCGTATCTGCACCATTATACATACACCCGTCACTGATCTGCCATTCTGCCCACACGCATTCCCCATCCCACTGGCTCCACAGCTCATAACCCCCCCCCCCCCACACACACACACACACACAGCTTCTTTTCGACCATCCCTGGTAGTGGTTCCCAGTTAAATTCTGTTACTGTTACAATTTTTTTTCTCGCTGTAATAAATGGCAGTGTCCTCCCCATTCCTCTGCTCTGGGGATGTTGGCTATTGGTTCAGTTGTGGTTTGGAGACATAACAGGTTGACAGTAGAATAATTACAAGATGACTAATGATTCATCATTCTAATCTTCTCATGTGCTTCACTGTAACAGCAGCTCAATCAATTTTATGTAAATCTCAGACTCCCCAGCTGGGGAACAACCAGAATATTTAATCATTTAATCATTCATCATTTTCCGATTGTTTTCCTAGTATTTTTACTTGAATTCTGCATTCATTATGGCATTTTGTACTGTATTCTACTGTTCTGTACATGAATTTTTACTTGCCATTCTCTCTTCTCATTACTTTACATCTTTATTCAGTTATTTTTATTTTCCACCATGACACTGACAAGCATTCTTCTTCTTCTTCTCCTTTCGGCTTTGTCCCTTTTCAGGGGTTGCCACAGCGAATCATCGATTTCCATCTTTCCCTGTTCTCTGTATCCTCTACTCTGACTCCAACTACCTCCATGTCCTCCCTCACTGCATCTATAAACCTCCTCTTTGGTCTTCCTCTCTGTCTCCTACCTGGCAACTCCATCTCTAACATTCTCCTACCAATGTATCCACTGTCCCTCCTCTGCACATGTCCAAACCATCTCAATCTAGCCTCTCTAGCTTTTTCTCCTAACCTTCGTGTCTGTGTTGTCCCTCTGATGACCTCATTCCTAATCCTGTCCATCCTGGTCACTCCTAAAGAGAATCTCAGCATCTTCAACTCTGCCACCTCCAGCTCTGCCTCCTGTCTTCTGCCTATCGCTAGTGTCTCTAAACCATACATCATAGCTGGTCTAACCACAGTCCTATAAACCTTTCCCTTCACCTTAGCTGAAACTCTTCTATCACAAATCACTCCTGACACTTTTCTCCAGCTGTTCCACCCTGCCTGCACCCTATTCTTCACTTCTCTTCCACAGTCTCCACTACTCTGCACTGTTGATCCTAAGTACTTAAACTCCTGCACCTTCACCACCTCTGCTCCCTGTAACCTCACTTTTCCACTTGTCTCCCTTTCATTTATGCACATATACTCTGTCTTGCTACGACTGACCTTCATTCCTCTTCTCTCTAGAGCAAACCTCCACCTTTCTAGGTTCTCTTCCAACTGCTGCCTACTCTCACTACAGATCACAATGTCATCTGCAAACATCATAGTCCAAGGAGACTCCTGTCTGACCTCATCTGTCAACCTATCCATAACCAAAGCAAACAAGAAGGGGCTCAGGGCCGATCCTTGATGCAGTCCTACCTCTACCTTGAAGTCTTCTGTCCTTCCAATAGCACACCTCACCACTGTTCTACTACCTTCATACATGTCCTGCACCAAGCGAACATGCTTCTCTGACACTCCTGACTTCCTCATACAAAACCACAATTCCTCTCTTGGCACCCTGTCATATGCCTTCTCTAACTCTACAAAAACACAATGCAGCTCCTTCTTACCTTCTCTGTACTTCTCCATCAGCATCCTCAGTGCAAATATTGCATCTGTGGTGCACTTTCTAGGCATGAAACCATACTGCTGTTCACAAATCCCCACTTCCTGTCTCAACCTGGCTTCAACTACTCTTTCCCAAACCTTCATGGTATGGCTCATCAACTTTATCCCTCTGTAGTTACTACAACTCTGTACATCACCCTTCTTATAAATTGGTACCAGAACACTCTTCCTCCACTCATCAGACATCTTGTTACTGTCTAATATTTTGTTAAACAACCTAGTCTACCGACACTTCCCCTAAACACTTCCATACCTCCACTGGTATGTCATCTGGACCAACTGCCTTGCCACTCTTCATCCTTTTTAAAGCTTTCCCGACTTCATCCTTTCTAATCTGATCAACCTCCTTCCTAATCATTTCTGGCTCCTCATTCCTACGTTCCCTATCGTTTTCTTCATTTAACAATTCCTCAAAGTATTCTTTCCATCTCTACCATGACACTGACAAGCATCTATTTAAAAAATGGACAATCTATCTATCCGTCTGTACAAAGTTTACAACTGATCTCACACAAGACGATCATAGATCACAGACGTGAAAGTGACAATATTGATGATAGAATGAATTCACACAAGATAATTGGATTAATAGATAATATTTTATTACATATTTAATGTCATTCTCCTTTCTCCTTTTCTCCTTTTACGTATTTTAAGGTCTGAAAGGAAAAAAGCCGTCTTGTCCTCAAGGAAATCTGTAACTCTGAATACCTCACCACTTCATCCCAGCAGTTCAATCATTCATCTGGGTATTTACCTATTGATAAGAGTCAATGCAGGAGAAAGACGGGTGACAACAAACTGCATAGAACATTGTAGTGGCAAGTTTTCTTCCTTATTTGTTCTCAATCATTTCTTATTATCAAAAGACCAAGTCTCTGTTTTGTTTGTTCTCTGTTATCTTACAACACCTTCGATACGGAGTGATCAGCTTCAGTGTGTCTGAGTGATTAGTGGTTCATACATCTTTCAGATCTGCTCACAAAATGAGTTCCAGTGTAATGTGTGTATCAGCAACTGTGGTTAATAAGAATCTCCTTCTGTGAGTCAGTTGTTCCTTTAAAAAACAACAACAAAAAGAGAGCAGTACTCTTTGAGTCATAACACCACAAAAAATATGAGATGATGCAAAAATGAACCTAAAACCATTACCTGAAATGTCTTTAAAACATAATTCAGATGTAAGAATGGATGTCCTCATTCACGTCTTATGGGATAAGAACCAGTAAAACGCAGAGAGCAAACATCAAAAAGTAAGTTTTAAATCCCATGCATAGTGGACAACCTTGTGTAAATAGTTGTACATTTTCTCAAAGGCAGTTTGTTGTTCTTAAATTTTTACAGGCAAACCAGATCAGATCCAGAAGATCCTGACTTATCACACTTGCAGCTATTGTTCTGTCCTCCTTTTCCTGCTCTTTCATGGCCTCTCTCATCATTACTTTTTTGCAAATAGTTGACTATCAAGACAAATGCCATCAATAATAAAAGTCATTTTGACAAATGTCCCATCAAACATTAACCAGCTCTGCATGAACATTAAACTGATGAGGTGAAGTTGCCCTGTCAAGACGGTGATGGATCAGTGTTTTTGTAAGATCAACAGGTTTACAGGCAAATAGAACCTTTTATGTGACCACGTTTGAAGATATATTGGGCCATTTTTTAATAACACATATAACTGAATGATATTTGCAGGATCATGAATGAGTTTGCTCTGACAATGAGAATCAGCTTGGAGCTCTTTTCCCAACTGGCACCCAACACTGAAGGTCTTCTGGAGTAAAGTTCATGTGATGCTGACTAAAGCAGGAGAAGCATTGTCATAAAGCTTTAATGAACAAGATGAGGCTAAATGTCAATGAAACACCTTGACAACCATGTTTTCACTGAATCATACTAGTATCTGCTACCACGTTACCATGGATGTATTTGGGTTTCATTTAGAGAAAAAAGGGAAGGAATCAGGTGACAAAAACAATAACACATGGGAACAAGATCATTAAAATATGGCCCAGCTTTGAAGAAGGCATGGGAATTATAGAATTTCGCATCGGCCACAGGAAAAGAATTGATCCATCTCCATAAAGAGAAGGCTGTTACACGTAGGCATGGGTATGTTTGAATATACAACAAGCTAATGTCAGCAGAAACCTGAATATTGAATATACCTTCACGTGTCATAATAACACGATACACAATTCATCCTCTTTGCAGGGTCACGGGGAAGCTGGACCCAACCCAGCTTACCCTGATTGAAACTCATGAAGGCATGAGAACAGAGAGGTCTCAGAGAACCTTCTTTGTTTTGAGGTGATGTGCCACCCCAGCATTGCAGAAATGGTACTGTCTCATATTATTAATAGCAGTGTTGCTGCGTAGCTAATTACATTTAAATGCCTTACGTGGTTAATTACGAAGCAAATATAACTGTAATCTGTTCCAATATTGGAGGCAAATGTTACTTATGGAAATATGTTTAATGTTTAAAATATTAGTTACATCAAGTGACAATTAATTAGTAATTAGTTACAATTTTGGCAAAAGCCTATTATGTGTTTTAGCTTTGGGGTCAGTTTCATTCAACATTTGGAATCCTCCAAGTCATCAAATATAATTAGTTACATTAGTTACTTGATAAATTTCATCAAAATATTGACACGATTCCATTTAACTTGTAATTATAACCAAATTATATTTCCAAACACTGATCATTATGAACATTATTATTGTTTCTCAGGATTGCTTGCTAATTAATTGAATGTGACATGAGCTCTTCAAGGTCATGATTGCAGTTGGACAATTGCTCAGTTAGATTACAGAAAAGTTCCTTTTCTCTAATCCATCTGTAAATGAAACGTCTATTGCTGGTCTGTATATAAAACTGAATTGCACTGAATTAGCTCTGATGTGTTGACAGTTGTGAGAATATGATCTAAATCCCATGTTACTTCCTGATTTAATTTTCAGATTGGCAGATGCACTCCATCTATCAAAGCGTGTTCCCATTCCCACCAATAAAAACTGACACACTCTGCCAAATGTCCTTTCCTTTGACCTGTTTATGTCCCATGCACATTGTACTGACTTACTGTGCTTGGACTCACATGACTGATCACTTAATGTCCACATGCTATTTGTATCAGACATTAGGCAACGGCAGTAGTGTATTTAATCTTTCTGCTGACTCAGAAGAGGAAACCATAAAAATAATATCCACCTCCACAGCTCAGGATGTGTGTGTGTTTTGTTCAAAAGTAATGTCAATTTTTAACACAGAACTGAGACAGTATCATCAGGTGTGTGTCACGTGGATGTTTTCAATGTGTCACCTAGTGCCAAGTTTGGGCTTTTTTCTGTGTGAGTTAAGAGAGAGAAAACACACACTCACTCACACACATTACCTCAGGTGTGTACAGAGCACATCCACTCAGAGTGGGTGTTGATGTCGTATAAGAGCTGGAAAGGAAACAGTCACTCCCACAGTCCAACAAACAGCTGAAGGCTCAAGCAGAGCTTCACTCACACTGCACAGTGTGACTTTCTGTTGTACACGTGGAGCTGGATTTTCCACTGAAGCCGGACCTCAGGCTGAGAACAGACCTGTCCAATCAACCAGATGCTGACATGGAGGAGAAGGGACGTTCACCTGCAAAGTATTTTGTGCAGCGACCGGTTCTGGACGGGTTAAGTCTGGATGAGGTGGCAAACAGAGGAACGTGGTGCACCAAACCACCCCTGGGTGAACGTGTGAAAGAGTCCCTGAGGTAAAAATAAATGAGAGGAAGGCGTGATAAGACTAACGACATGAGATGAAGCATAAAAACGTGCTTCTGTATATCATATATTCTGAAGTTAAACTAGGGCTGCAGAAATGAATGGACTAACAATCCTTTGCTGAATAATTGCTCATTGACATTTTTTAAAACATTTCTCTGATTCAAGCGTCTTAAATGTGAATAATTACTTACTGTTTGCTCCTCTAACAATAGTTAACTGAATGTTTTTCTTGTACACAAAACATCTACGGATGTCATTTTGGGCTTCAGACACCCCAATTGACCATTATCACCATATTTTATAGACCAAAAAAAAGAATCGATTGGTCAAAATGAATCAATGAATAACACAATATAAAGATGCTGCAGTTGCTGAAAATGAAATAATTCAATAATTCAGAATTCAATAAATTGTGTCGGTGTTGCAGATGCTGTTGAATTCAGTCAACACATGTTACCCAGTATTTGTTTGTTTTTTTTTGTTGTTTTTTTTTTAGCCAAGGCCATCGGGCATGTGTTGCAACTCCCACGTTTCATTTAGGCACGTTTTGGAGCTGTTCTCCCTCCTCACATGTCGTATGCCTCCAAAATGCATTTGCACCTTGTTTCAACTTGAAATATATTATTGTAGTGACAAACTCACTGTTATTTAAGAAGAGGTTGTTTCATGCTGTATGTTTCTGGTTTGACTGTTGTAGGTGCTCGGTGCCGTGGGTCAAGCAGGTCGTGCTGAGCTGGGTGCCAGTTCTGGGTTGGCTACCAAAATACTCCATCAAGGAGAACGCCATCGGAGATGTGATCTCTGGCTGCAGTGTGGGCATCATGCATCTACCACAGGGTTTGTGTGTGTGTGTGTGTGTGTGTGTGTTTAGGTTTTTTTTGGAGATACAACCATTAAATTAAAAAAGGCTCATAATTAAAGGCTCATAATGTCTGTCAATATCACATAGGAGGACATGTGACTTCAAAAAAGTCCCAAGTGTGGCTACCTCACACTTGATAAAATAATAAAAGACTTTGAACTTCACTTAACACTGTTGAGTGCTGTAATTTCAGAAACATACCTCCCAACTCCAAAGTGTTACAAGATCAAAAAGCAGTTTTTACTGAACCAACCACCACCAAAGAAGTTGTGCAAGCAAAAAAGGATGTTTAGTGAGCATATTGACAGAATGCCCCTGCAGCAGCCTTCCATACAGTTCGTTTTTTTCTTTTACTGAATTTACCATATTCTAGCATGTTTGCTTGTTAATAAAAACTCCCACAAGAGGCCTTAGATTAGTTACAAACTGAAGGAAACTGTAGAAAAAAGGTACATTTACTCACGTTTGCTGAGATTAAAATGTTACGTTGGGTTAATGATTGAAAAGATCACGTTGGACCTTTCAGGCACTTGCTGGTTTAATCTCAGGCCTGGACGTAACATCTCTATAGATGTGATATAGTTGATTTTTTAATGTTTTTTATGTAAGTTTAAGGATATTTTAAGTGAATAACATGTATATGGAGTGTATGTGCGTGTAGAATTTATTTTTCTTTTACCACTTGTTCACAGAGCCGAGTCAATAGTCTGACATACTTGGTTTCCTGTTTCACAATCAGGCATGGCATACGCGCTCCTGGCGTCTTTGCGGCCGGTGTTCGGCCTGTACACCTCCCTCTACCCAGTGCTGGTCTACTTTATCTTTGGTACTTCCAGACACATCTCCATCGGTGGGTCCGACAGAAGAAGCTTGAGACATATTCCTATTTTTCTCATTTATTAATCTGTAAATTATTCTCCCAATTAATTGATTAGTTCTTTGTCCTAAAAAAGGTGAAAAAAGTCAGTCTGTGGTTCTTAAAACCCAACATGACAACTCCACACGTCTTGTTTTACATGTACGTTCAGTTAAGTTTTTTAGACGCTGAACCAGAAAGAAAGAAAAAAGAAAATTTGAGTGAGAATCTTTTTTCCACATTTTTCGGAAAAAAACACTGATATTTATTTCCCCTCCATCTCTACATGTACTTCACTCTTGGTTGTCATAGCCCTGTTATTATAAATAATTTTATATTCATTAGTTTTTAATGGTGTAGGCATTGGATTTATGTGTGACTGTCTTACGTAGGGGAGACTGTTTACATTCATATATATTTCTTGGAATCAGTATGTCATATTAAAATAAAATATGTACCAGATGAAAGAGCAAAATCTCATGTAGGCTCTAAAGGATAGGTTAGTTTTTTTTGTTTTTTTATTTTTGTTGTACTGCTTGTACATTGACAAAGTAGTCAGTATCTAAATTCAATAATTTAGCACTAAATTATTAATGGATTAATAGTCATCTCAATAATTGAAACATGTTTTGTGCTTTCAGGTACATTTGCTGTGGTCAGCATCATGATTGGGAGTGTGACAGAGCGTCTGGCCCCAGACAGTAACTTCATTGTTAATGGTACAAATGGGACAGGAAGTGTGAATGTGGACGAACGGGATGCTTACAGAGTGCAGATCGCATGTTCCCTCACAATCCTGACGGGAATCTTCCAGGTGTGTTAGTCTTTGAGTAGCCTCTCCTTGTGGTCATGTTCATTCCTGACAAGTCTCCCCTCCCCTCCGAAGATCCTGCTAGGTGTGGTGAGATTTGGTTTTGTGGTCACCTACCTGTCTGAGCCGCTGGTTCGAGGCTACACAACGGGGTCAGCGTGTCATGTGTGCGTCTCCCAGCTGAAGTACTTGTTTGGAGTCAGTCCCTCTCGGTTCAGTGGTCCTTTGTCCCTGATTTATGTGAGTACATGTCACAGCTGAACACATGGTCTCAAAGGTTTAGTGTGCTTCATGACATTGAATTTTCATTTGATCACCTTTAGCCTTACATGAATGTCATACCACAGTCATGACATATCTAAGTGATAAAAGTGAAATCAAGCTAGATTTCAAGTTAGCAGATGTCCAAGTTCAATCATGCATCAGCAGAAAAAAAAACATGGACAAACAGAATTACAAATAACTAATTATTAACCATCAAATTAGTATTTACCTAAGACTTTGACATCGATTGCAATGGTTCAGCTTGTTTCCTTGTAGATAAGGAGGAACATTTAATGACAAACGCTTGGCACAGATAGCTTGTCAAACGTCTGTTACAAGGTTTATCAATCACAAACCAGCATAAACTAATAAACACTCCCACAGCCGTCTGAGAAAATATTTATTTATGTATCATGTAACCTTATAGCACCAGCTCCCAACCATTTAAAAAGGTATTTACTTGTAACACGGAGAATGAGAATGGTGTCTTTGTGATTTCCCCTCACCAATCCAATCACCTGTTCATAACAGGGAAGGAAACCTGATGAGGCCTCACGCATTGTAATACAATTGCTATTTGTGGAGGCTGTCACTGACCTGCTATTTTATTTCTTTTTGTTATTCGTTTTCTTTTTTTATTTCAATAGTTAAACAAAAAACAAACTTCCATCCAGCCAGACACGCTAACCACTGGCCCACAGAGACAGCGCACTGCTGCAACTGTGGAGTTCTAGACACAGATGCTAAAAATGCCCCTATCTCATGATGAGTAAGACTCCTTCAACAGATTCCTGGATCCAGATGGTTCCAGAACCCTGCCAACATTTAATCATCTGGTCCTGGTCCCATTAGCAGCATTTCCTGAATATTTCATTAAAATGTGTTCATTATTTTGCTTACAGACAAACAAACAGACAGATAAACACCAGCAAAAGCAGAACCTCCTTGGCGGAGGGAACTATGACATCTCAAACTAGCTTTCATGAGGAGGTCAGTTTACTTTGCTGTGTGTAATAATCTCTGCTGTCCACAGACTCTGGTAGACATATGCCGGCTCCTGCCACAAACCCAGGTGCCAGAGCTGGTGGTCAGCCTGGTGGCGCTCACTGTTCTCATTGTGGTGAAGGAGATCAACGCCTGCTACAGACAGAAGCTGCCCATGCCCATTCCCATAGAACTCATAGTGGTGAGGCCTTTGATCGGCCAGCAGGGCACTTCTTAATCACAGCTCTTGACCGGGCATCACTTAAAAAAAACAGATCAAACTATGTTTTTTTTTCTCACCAGGTCATAGTCGCAACAGTCATCACTCACTTCTGCAGACTTCCTGATCGATACAACATCGACGTGGTGGGAGAGATTCCCAGCGGGTATGTTTGCGACTTTACAAAGCTGGACTTTAGTTTTTCATATTTAAGTATCCCAATCCATTCAAAATGTAGATATTTTCCTAAATTGACTGAATTAGTTGCTGAACCAAGTTACCTATACAGTTAATTAGCCTAGATGTAAGAGATACATCCAAATATTTGTGTTTGTAAAAAAATATGAATAGTGGCAATTTCTTGGGGAGGGGGGAGCAAACAGAGAGATAGACAGGGTGAGAGGTGGTACAGATAAGAGTAAGGATTTGCGCACTCCTTGCCAAGAAACTAGGTCGGGTTAAAGACACACGGGCAGACAAACGTGTAAACACACCAGCACGTGTTTTAACATTCAACATTACCATTCTTGTCCAATAGATAAATAACATATTATTACATTTTCAAAGCCGAGAGTCCCATACTGTCAGACATTTAAGAGAATATTGTGCTGTATGACTATATATAAATGCCAAAACCTACCTACAGAAAGAGTAGACTCTCTTCTTTCATCAAGAAAAAAAGAGTTTGTTTCTACCTTTTTCCGTTCGTTAATAATCTGTACTAGAACATTGGCTGGTTTCACCAAAAACTCTTGTTTCTCCCCAAAAAAGTGACAGTGAACTGTTTGTGGAAAGAAACATTTCAAGTACAACAGTGATTTTGATATTTCTTTTTTTTTTTTTGCTTTATTGAAAGACATCTGAACATTGTTTGAACAGTGTTTCCTTCCATCTATTTCATCTGCTCCATGGTCAACCTCAATGCACAATCTGTAAATTATAGAAATATATGAAAATGATGAAAATGCATTTTTTATTGCTGCAGTGTGATCATTGTGGAGAAAAATACATTTTTATCTTCTATCTGTAAATAGAAAAGGCCTTCAGTACTGGTTCCAGTAAATGAACCATATGTTACAGAAGTGAACTAGTTGGACTAAATGGCGTTCATGTGACACGGACATGGAGGAGGAGAACTTTGATCGCTTCTGTCAGCAGTAAAAGATAGCTAGCTAGCTAGCTCTTACCTTCATGTCTCTCTGGTCTTTCTGGAGTGTCTGTGGACTAGTCTCTGACCTGTCCATTGATTCATCATAATTCATCATAACTAACCACGCTGACTCTCACCGCTTGGCTCGGGTCAATTGTCTGTGTCTTAAAGATAACACTCAACTGTGATGAAGGCATCGGAGATGTCTTTTCTCACTATCGAGACACTCTTCCTCTCCTAAGTATCACGACACATTCTGTTCAATGGCAGTGAATGAGTTAAAACAAGACGGTACTTAAGGATGTGTCATGACAGCTGCAGGGCTTTCAGCATTTACGTTCAGCTGATGCCTAATTTTTTTTGTTCTTTCTCTCACTCCAGGCTGAAGGCCCCTCGTGCTCCAGATGGGAATCTGTTTTCTCAGGTGGTAGGCGATGCGTTCGCTGTGGCCATTGTGGGCTACGCAATCAATATCTCTCTGGGCAAAACATTTGCCCTAAAACATGGCTACAAGGTGCACAGCAACCAGGTGAGGTCTCAGTCACACATCCTGTTTCTTGTTGCAATTCTATCAAAAATCAATTCAAGCTTCAACTTGAATGAAACTTCAACGCCCACGTGGGCAGCGACAGTATTACCTGGTGGGGAGTGATTGGGCGGAAAGGCCTCCCTGATATGAACCAGAGTGGTATTTTGTTGTTGGACTTCTGTGCTAGTTAGGGTTAGTCCTTAACAAACACCATGTTCGAGCATAAGGGCGTTCACAAGTACGAGCGGTGAAGAAGGGGTCCTATGAAGCCTGGTTGGCTCGTGGGACTCCTGAGGTAGCTGACGGGTACCAGCAGGCCAAGCGCGCCACAGCTCAGGCGGTTGTAGAGGCAAAAACTCTGGTCTGGGAGAGGTTCGGGGAGGCCATGGAGGAGGACTACCGGTTGGCCTCGAAGAAATTCTGGCGTCAAAAGGGGAAAGCTCCACCACTACTGTGTGCAGTGGAGGTGGGGAGCTACTGACCGTGACGGGGGATATCGTTGGGTGGTGGAAAGAGTTCTTTGAGGATCTCCTCAGTCCTACTTTCCATGCCTTCCATAAAGGAAGGAGGGTACTGGAGAGGAGAATTTGACCGATAGTCGAACCTTGGATCCAGGAGGAATAATGCAGTTTTCGTCCTGGCTGGAACACTGGACTAACACTACCACTGATGCTCTTCTAGTCTGAGCACACGTCAAACCTGCAGTCTCATTATTTGAATGTGTAAACTTGTTTAAATCGGTATGTTCAAGTAGTGTAGAGGATCGTTTCAAGGACTGATCACAAATGGAGTCTAACGGACCAGTCAAATTGCACTGATTAGGATCTGATCTGTTCCAGACCAACGCGACTTCAAAATGATCATGTGAATTACGAACATGATCGTTACAGTTAGGGTTAGGGCCAGCACTAATGATTTTGGGTGGCTAGAAATACTGAACCTACTTTATTTGTTTCATATCTGCTAAATAACCCCAGGTCAAACGTGTTTTTAATTAAAATCATGCTCAGTCAAACGTATTTTGATAGTTTTATTAACCAACATATCCCACCCATTTCTCTTTCATAAATTAATTTGTGAAAAGGCTTTGTGAATGAACAAAAGATCCTCTCATTCTTGACGCAACTGGAAACCAATGTAATTCTTTCTCAATTACATTACTAACAAAACTAACGTAATTAATTGAAAATGCTTTTTAATTGTGTGGGATCGTAATTCTTAGGAGACAGGGTTGCTCTGAAGCAACAGAGATGTTTGTGTGGAACAAAGGAAGAAGTTTCATTCAGTTCTTTACCTAAATGACGTGAACCCCCTGTGACCACAGCACAGGACCGAACACCACTGCACATACTGACAATGCTACTCTTTCAGCACCGTGTGCAATCGTAGTTTTCAGTGTAATGATAGAATAGAATATACTTTATTGTCGTAAACAAAATTGCAATGTTAACATGTGGAACTTTGACTGACTGCCAAATCTGTAATCTGGATCCAATCCCCAACTTGGCAGGTTAATACATCTACATCTACATTCTACATCAACCTAAGTCATTGCAAGTGAATTGGAATCAAATGTAAATAGAAATAGCAATTTGTAAGATTTCGTAAATAATGAGAGTTAGGGATTTTACCAATTTACCAAAGTTTTTTTTTCTAAGTAATCATATACTAAAAAAGAATCATCTTGAGGCAGTCAGACAGTCATACAGATATATATACTCCATATGCTGTCAACATTTCAGGACGATACATTCATAACTTTTTGAGTTATTTTGCTAACAGACAGACAGACAGAGAGACAAACAAACCTTCTTTTTCTTTTCTTTCCTTTACCACTGCTCATCTATGTCCATTCCGTAACCACCTGCTTATATTGTATTTTAGGTTTTGTGGTTTACTTACATTTTATATTGTTACATGTATATTACTTTACTTTACCGTGATTATTCTGTTGTTGCATTGTTGGAGCAGCTCTGCCACTATCTGTAACATGTTTGTGTAATAAAATGAGATGATCGGTGCCAGAATGCAAAGTTTGCAGCGTTCAACAAACTGTATGTAAAAGAATTTCTTATTGAACATAAGGCCCACGTACACTAAATGTCCTCTTTTTTACTTTGTTTGTTCGTGTTTTCTCGCTCCTGCAGACATGTGACTGATTCCAGGAGGAAGATGCTAAACCATTCCCGTTAAGCTTTATTCAGTGGAGTGTGCCCTCACACATCTCAGCAAAATGTCAACGTGCAAACCTGCAGAATTCGCATGTGCCTGTGCTGAAAGCTTTGTTTACATTTACCTCAAACCTGAAATGCACCATCTGTTTACACAGGAGCTGGTCGCTCTTGGTCTCAGCAACACTGTCGGCGGCTTCTTCCAGTGTTATTCCGTGACGTCATCCTTGTCCCGAAGCCTCGTGCAGGAGAGCACGGGGGGCAAGACACAAGTAAACACAGACACAGAAACATCGGTCTCTACAGTAGACGCTCCTCTTTAGTTTAATATATTTGTTGTCATCAGGTTGCTGGCGTGATTTCCTCCATCATTGTGCTGATTACAGTTTTAAAAATAGGTTCTCTGTTTGAAGATCTCCCCAAGGTAACTCTGCTTTCAACACTGACTCACTCATCACCTTCCTGGCAGAAGACTGCATCCTAAACAAATATATCTGTGTATGTTGTCCATCAGGCTGTCCTATCCACAATTGTGTTTGTGAACCTAAAGGGAATGTTTAAGCAGTTTGTAGACATACAAACACTGTGGAAAACCAACAAGGTTGATCTGGTGAGTTTAAATCCTCGGTTTCATGGAGTTGAATCCAGTGTGGACCCTTTTCCAGCGGGGTTTGACTGACTATCAGTGTTTTGCTGCCCTCTAGCTTGTGTGGCTGGTGACGTTCTTCAGCACTGTCCTGCTTAACTTGGACTTGGGTTTGGCCGTCTCGGTCGGCTTTTTTCCATGCTCACCGTCATCTGCAGAACGCAACTGTAAGCATCCATTGTATTGAATAAACATGAAACCTTTACAATGATGCAAAATTTTGTCTCCCAGGCCTCGCTATTCTATCCTGGGACAAGTGCCGGGCACTGATTTGTATCTGGATGTGGAAATCTACAAGGAGGTAACAACATTTCGTGGAAGTTGCTTCATAGAAGGAAAGAGAGAGTCAATTCACCCAAATGTCAAACTGTAGCTTTGGATTTATTATTTGTGAGACCACTTTGAGAGGGGAGATTATGTTTAAAACAGCCCCTTCTGTTGGATCATCTTCAATTTTTTAACTTTCAATAGCACAGATGAACTAGTCACTTGTCTCTTGAAATATGTTTTAGCAGGAATGGGCACAGGTTGTGCAGATATGGAGACTTCCCTCATGCACCATCAGCAGCTTGAAATTTGTGGCTTTGCATCCGTAGGATGTATTTAGACACTGAAGAACCATAATATTCTGTATGTCTACGTCCAATATGTGATGGTAGATGCTATGACCGAGGTCAGGCAAAAACAAGCCTCTGTTTTTGTCAGATTTAGTAAATGTAGAACTAAATGCTTTGAAAAATATGAAAAACACAAAGCCGTCTTGGGTGAAGTGACTCTTAAAACTCGCACACGAGCAAGGCAGGCATGAAACAATACTACGTCTCCGTCCGTCCCTGCAGGCCAAAGAAATTCCAGGAATTAAAATCTTCCGCTCATCCTCGACAATCTACTACACAAATGCTGAAATGTACTTGGAGGCCCTGCAAGAAAAGGTGTGTGTCTGTGTGTGTGTGTGTGTGTGTGTGTGTGTGTGTGTGTGTGTGTGTGTGTAGCTGAAATCTTCACCGGCTGTGTACAGTATCCTTTAGTGCTTTCATTGTCTCTTGCGTCCGTCTCTTTCGCTTTAACATGAATACGAATTTGGTACAGAGTGGAATTCAAATCGGGAAGCTGCTGACAGCGAAGAAGAAACGGGAGGCGAAGCTGAAACACAAACAGAAAAAGAAAGCGAAGAAGGAGGCAAAGAAACAAGTACAACAGAGTCATTGACTCATTTAAAGATACCCAATGTTATTTTAGATTATTGATTTTGAACTAAAAAGATCTCCTTTTGTCAGGAAAAAGCCATCTGCAGCCTGTCCAGTGGTACAAAGGAGATAAATGAGGATGAAGCCCAGAAACAGGGGAATCGTGTTGTGTTGAGCCTGAAAGAAACTTTCTATGAAGGACCCTAGTAACAGCCACTTAAACTGGGCATACCAACATGACACACACACAATGTCAGACTCCGACTCAGACACGGGAATCCATGACAACATCTCCAAGGTATCACAACAACAAGGAAAGAAGGAAGCATCCTGCAACGTTGGCACACACAGCATTATCTTGGACATCTCCACAACCAGCTTTGTGGACACTGTTGCTGTGAATACCTTGAAAAATGTAGGACATTTGATTCGCACGCACACCCCATGTTTTTTTTTAGACACAATGACAGACACATGTAAAAATTATATCTGTATTTTCTGCCAGACATTCAGGGACTTTGGAGAAATAAATGTGGAGATCTATCTCACAGGCTGCCAAGGTCAGTGCAACAGCCAGACAAAGCAGTCGTACTCTTAATGCAGTCTCAAGGCTGAAGGTTTAGATATCAAATGCATCAAGGTTTCAGCACACTCTTCTCAGCATGAACATCATTTTCTGTCTCTCTGTGTTTGAATATCAGCATGCGTCATGGAACAGCTGGAATCCGCAGGCTTCTTCTCAGAGTCCATCTCCAAGAGCAGGCTGTTCGTCACGGTTCACGATGCTGTGCTCCATATTCTCAACAAACTGGGGCAGACAGACTTCATCCTTGTGAGTTCACCACCATGCAAACACCTCTGAGCATGGGAGGCGTGCTGCTTTGTCCATCATCTGTAACTACGCTGATATAAACACTGACGTACTCAACCCTGCATCCTCTTTCAGGATGTGACCTGCAACACCCAGATGTAACCAGCAGGAGTCACACTGTTTCAACTCCCCATCTGCCTCCTCCTCCTGATGGCATTCCTTTGCCCATGATTGGTCGTCACTGCCTCCTCCCTCTTTCGCTGGGGAGAATGCACTACCTTAACATGGTGGCTGGTTGCCATGGATACACAGGGAGCTGTTGCCCTGACAACAGGCTTTTTATGATATCGTCTAATGAGATAGCCAGCATTACGTCACTGCAGGTCTCTCACTGTGTGGTGTCTGAGAGAAGGAGTGGGGCGGGGGATGAGTGGGAGAATGCAATGTAATGGACTAATAGGAGTCTGTATTTATAGCTTGTATGAGAAAGTGAAAGGTTACTGAAAGGGGGGAACAGAGAGGAGGAAAAGGAGGAAAGGATGTCCAGCAATCCATTCCCTGTTCACTGCAAAAAAAGGAGAGCAGAGCGTCTTCCACAATCAGTAAATGTAAATATTTGTCATGATATGGCCAGGCCACACCCTCCGGGAGACGTTTTTCATGCGCAACCGCCTTTGCTCCGGAAGCTAGAAAATGAGCTGGATTGCAGATGAAGTTTCATGGGTTTTAAAACCCTCTCAAATTCTGCTGTGTGTATGTATAGTCAGTAGACACACGTCTGAGACCACTGACATCTTGAGCAAATATTTCTGGGATGGAGCCCCAAGGAATCATGCCTTTGGAATCATGCCTTTTCATGTATGATTTGAAAGATGACTATATTTGAAAACACATTGCAATATCTGTGTAAAGAATTGACTTGGGAGTGTCACCCATTTTTTTCTTTCTTCTTATTAATTTAAAAACTAATGATAATATCTTGGTTCCCAAACAGATAAAATGCTTATTTTACCTTCAAACCTAGTGGGTGCTACATATTACCTTCATGTTTGCCTGCCCACCGCTTTTGTATCAACAGTAAATAAGGGTAACTTCCTTAGCCAAAGCATGAAACTCAATTCATGTGCCATCATTCATCTATAGCCACAAAGTGACAATGTCCACGCCAATGAGACAGACACTTGGAGCAAAAAACAGACACATTAATACTTGTGTATAGTGTGTAGTTTGAGAAACCAACTCTGGAAGAATGGAGGTATTCGTGTCTGGGTTAGCGGTGTGGATGTTGTCTGGAGGAAGATATGACCTCTGCTGCCATCTCAAAGTGAAACAACTCAGACCCCTAAATACGCCTCTGGACCTTATACTTCTGAAAACAGTGATGCATAACGGTGGCATCATTAATGAAAATGCTATGTAAATGCTACAACTATTTGAAGGAACAAAGTAATGACGAGGGACTTCCTTGCTAGCACGGAAAGGAAGGCTTAAATCCTTCTGTCAATGTCGTACAAATCACTAACCTATCACTCAACACTGTTTTCAACTTTGGAAAACATGTATATTCAAATGTGATTTAACTAAAATTGCCATATATATACACATACACAGAACGAATGAAGACTGATGTGAATTAAAAAAAAAGACTGTAAAGAAACCATTGCGTCCATCTTTTTCAGGTCATTTATTGCTTCTTTCTTGGCATGGCGTCATGTCTCCCTCCCTTTAAACGACCCCCTCCCCTGCTTTCTGGCACAAGTTATATCATTCTCCTTCAGTAGAAATACGAAGCATCATCCCCTCCAGATATTTTTAACACTGATTCACAGACCCACAATACACTGGATACTTAAGTTAATTCATAATACACAGTTTGAAGTGGTTCCTTTTTTTTTTTTAGTACATGGATGTTCATTTGTACAGTTAATGGAGATAATACAGTTGGCAGAAAAGAAAAGTAAGAGGCAATGTAAAACGAATGATGACAACTGCCAAGCCCCAAAACACCTGCCCTCTTGCAGACACACATGCGCATACCGATACACAGATGTCCAGACATACACACACGTGGACGCAGTGAATCAGCAGCAAACGTCAGGTTTCGGTGGAATCTTTTCAGTTTACGCTCACCAAATGGGCATGTGGACAGACAAAGGCGAGGAAAAAAGAGTGCAGCTACACCAGACACATCACACTCACAGAGACGGGAAAACATAGAAGCGGGGAGCAGAAAGCCAGGGGAGAGTCAGCGAGGTAGAGCGGATGGAATATTAGCTTCTAAGGACAGGGTGGCCATGTTTCTCAGTTCTTTCCCATCTAATCTTTGGTCCGTATGTCCCAGATGATTCCATTTCTTAAAACTGTCAGGGTATTTATTGGTGTGGTCAGAGCAATGTACAGATTAGTTAAAGTGTGTATGAATTTTGGTGTGGGCTCTGTTCTCTGAGGATTTGATTCTCAGATGACACTTTCGAAGAGAAGCGTACTCTTGGTTCCTGCAGGAGGCAGCAGTTTGGCCTCACTTTCTGGGGCGAGGTACTCCAGGTGATGTCTGCCCCATACTGGGGTGGTAAGGTGCCGCCACCGCTGCACAGACGAGAAGAAACGAGCAACAGGGATAAAGGGTTTCGTTTGCATTCGCTATCAGTGTTGGGCAAGTTACTTCATTTCAAAATAATTTGTAACATAATATTACTGCCTTTGAATCGTGAGGCATTACACTACTATTGCATAACTTTTAAGTGACATTCGCCAAAAAAAAGAAAATATGGATTTGACATTCTAATTGGGGTGCACTACATAATGCATGTTCCTTCCAGCGACAGTGTCAGCAATCTAAATGGTTCCACTGCACCTCGTTGCTGGTCGGTGCTAGAGATTTCAGAGGATTCTACCTGTTCAGTCGCTTATAATGGTTCAGATCATTACTAACGTTCTGACCAAACAGCTGTGAGCTAGCGGCGTGGTTGTGACTGTGTGACATATCCAGCTACAAACATGCTAAATTTGAACGGAGGACAAGAAAGACACTTGAAATGCTATGCTAACATAACTACAAAGAGAAACACCTCGGTGTGTGTTGTGGGACTTTGGGGATAAGATGAGCTGTGTTCTCCGATGGGCGGGTCTGCTGTGCTTTTCCACTTTATGGCAAAATTGCAACACACCCGTTTCTCTGGAATCAACAGTAACCTACATGCGTCGCAATGAGCGGTCGCAAGCATGGTTTCGTTTGCAAGTGGATACACACAGTCACACATCGTGCTCTGAATGTTTGGTCTGGACTGGACGTTAAATGCATTGTAACATGCGTTACTGAGATTTCTACCAAGTAAATGCCTGACATTACCGCGTTACTGCAAAAGTAATGCATTACAGTTATAGCATTACTTTTGTAAGGTGTTACTCTCTACGCTGTTCGTCTATGGTAGATAACAAGATCTACCGACAATACATTTGCACTAACCTCCTTCAGAGATCCTTTGCTGCGTAGTAGCTTGTAGATAACGGTGAGAGGGATGCAGAGCATGGAGGACAGGGCCAGACCCCAGCCAAGCGATTCTCCCCACAAGGGATATGTGTACACTGTGTTGTAGGTTAGGGGCTTGTAGTTCACCACGTGGAATAAGAACACTCCCTGTATGTGCACAGAAATGTCAGCTATTGCAGCTGGGGGGCAGCAGAATAATGAAACAGATCAGCCCATACCACACAGACAAGAGGCGTAATGTAGGACCAGCACCACTTCATGTAGGGCAGCGGCTGATAGCCAATCATACGAGCCACATCATCCATGAAGCGGTCGGCGCCTGGCAGAGAGATAACATGAAGAAAATGTAATAAAGTATAAAATCACAGGGCCTGCTGGGGGTTCAGAGGAAAGATGCTGTGACTGTCAAGCTTGTGTCTCACCGTAGACCCAGGCGATCACAACACACTCCCAGAAGGCCTGCCACAGCAGGGTGATGCCACTGGCAGAGTAGTAGTCAAAAAGCTGGAAAACATACATCCCTCCCTGACACAAACAAAGAGAGCAGTCAGCATCAAGGCCATCTTATTTATACTTTATATGTGACCTAGTTCCAGCCTTCCTGGCAAATGCTCAATAAACACCAGGTACCGTGTTACAGATGCCTTGCCAAGACAAGTTTGAGGGCATATACAACATTAAAAATGTTTAAAACATAGCTAAAATATGTAGCTATTTGTGTGGTTGATTGTGTGGTTGTGTATTTGATCTCTGACATTACAGTGACACAAAGCTGGTTCTTTGCACTTCCAGCAGAGGAATGTGTCTCGTGTCAAACATTATTCTGTGTGGAGGTGATCTGTGATAATCTGTTGACCTCCATTTTAGAATTAGAATAGAATAGTCTTTATTGTCACTGCACACAAGTTATAACGAAATTGTATGTAGGGGCCACTCTGCACTACAAAAAATTAAAAAAATATCTATTTATTATCAATAATAAATAACAGTAATAACAGTAACAATGTTACTGTAAATTCCAGAGAAGTGGTAAGAATACAAACAAGTTCTAAATACTAAAACTCTGTACTATACCTCGGTGACCATAGACATGTCGATGAGGCAGCAGATGACGCAGCAGATGGCCGCTACAACCTCTCGCGACAGGGAGCCAAGGGCAGATTTAGGGGGAAGCATGTCCATGATTCCTGTTATCAAACCCTCTACCCCTACAAACTGACGTACAAATAAAGAGAGAGTAAAAGAACACAGAGGTACACACAAGAGTGAACATTTGCACAATTTAATGGTATGCACATGTTCTTCGGTTTCTTCATTTTTGGTCCAACTCCGTTCAACCAATATGATTTCCAACAAAGGAAAAAAACAAAAGAAAGAGATAAGGGAAAGGAAAATTGGTCATAGCTTGAATGTGATGAAACATCATCTCCAATCTTTGATCCTCTGTTAGGTGGTTCCATGTCTGACTGATACAGAAGTTAAAGTTCTATTGGAGGAACAGCCAGAACAAGGTGATCTCTGCAACCTTTGTAGCAAGGTCAAGAGATCTGGGGACTTAAAACCAATAAGCAGTTTATGCAGGTTTATGCAGCATTTTTAAGCCAGTGCCACACTGGCAGCTTCTTTCTGAACCTGGCAAAGTGTTTGATTTCTAAAAACAGACATTTCTTGTTTTTAAACACAAGGGTTGGAATATTTTGATGCTATGTCTTTGAGCCTCATGAGATATAGGAGAAGGCTGATTCCGTTTTTGCTTTAATGTGGCTTCCCGTAGTCCAACATAGCATCAATGTCAGCATTTGTCCGATGGACTGGCCCGCAGATGTGACTGACATGTAAGTGAGATTTTCCATGAAAGTATGCTGGCTGCGATGCAGACATACCTCTTCAGTCTTCCTTTGTAAGACTGTCTCACTGTATCAGTACTTAGGCATTCCCCAGCCTCAAAAATAACTTAAAAGAAAAGCAGCTGCACAGCCATTCTCCCATGATTTACTTGAAATAGCAGGCATGCGGCCGATGGATGGAGATGGAGTCAGGCGAAAGGAAAGTGTAAGCGAATGAATGGAGTGGAAAGTGGACAGACACGCTCTGTGCAAATCAGACAGAAGCTCATTGACAAATTCCTGGGCTGTAAAACAATGGATGTAGGCACCAGCCTGCTAAGAAATGTGATTCTAAAAAATGGACTTGGTGAGTCGAGACATCACAATGTGTGAGGGGACGTGAGAAAGAAACAGAAAGGAAGATAAGCTATTTATAAAAGTGTTACAGCATCGAATAACAGCAAAAACATAGAAGCAGGTAATACCTAAGATTATAGCCAAAAGACCCTCAGAGATCAGGTTTCCCACATGATTTTTAAAGGGACAGTGTGTAGTATTTAGAGGGCAGGAATGGAACATGATATACAGTAATGTTATTGGGTATGTAGCTGTGGCCAGTGCCTGCTGAGATGTGCTAGCACCTGCTGCTAGGGCCTGTGGGTTCTGGACTCCTTGCCAGCATGCTTGCCTCCTAAACTGTCTTCACGTCCAGCATGTGGTCGGACTGCTCGCATAAAATACAGTCTCCTGGTAATTTCTGATTTAATTATTTACTATGTAGACCTGTTGTAACCCTGGGACACCTGAACAATGGAGCAGAGCACAACGTCTCTGCACAACTCATGACTGATGAAAGGACATTCAGAACTCCATACAGAAAACTAGCAGAAAACCACCAGACCTAATAGAGCACATTGTGAATGCAAATCAGCATCATTATACAATTATTTCTGCAATATTTTGGTCTGTGAAACACAGGCGTGCACATTATCACCAGGACTAGTATATAGTTACTTCAGCCATGTTGCTTAAAGAAGTAAACAGCATGTCCACATGAAAGTTAGCCCCTGCTACTGTCTGACTTTCACAAAGAGGCACAAATATTCAAAGGACAAACATCATTATTTTGTCGTTGCCACTTGCAAGCAGATGGAGCACAAGGCTTTCCCTGAAGGGATGCGGTGAGAAGTTTATGAGCCCAAATAACGAGGGGGAAAAAAGGTGAATTATAGTGCGTCCCACTTGTGATCCTAGTTGGACTTTGAATTTGTGTAACAGACAGGAAGTTAACAACAGCAACGCCCTCTTAACCAGTGAAATCTGACTCGGAAATCAGTCTGAGATCAGAATCCAATATGGCGGCACGCAGTATTATCTTTCAGTATAAACTGTGTTACTTTACTCTTTGTAGCACATACTGTAGATCTTTTTTGTTCATGTCAATGGCTCGTACACACAGAACATTTGTTAACAATGTGTTTGTTGTTACAGTTGTGCGTGGAATACCGAGTGATGTTGTTTGTAATCAACAACACTTTTTTCTACACCTTCATTGTGCCCAAAGCGCTGTACAGTGGCCTCACATTCACCCATTGATGCTGTTAGTTAATTGAGACAAAGCATCTTACTTGGCTGTCCAGGCCCAATACGAACAACATAAAGAAGAAGAGTGCTGCCCAGACCGGCGCCAGAGGCATCAGAGTCACTGCCTTGGGATAAGCGATAAAGGCCAGGCCTGGTCCTACACATTAAAAAGAGAGTCAACCCAAATACATTGTGCTTGCATTTGAATTTTTGGTGGCCAAACTGGGGGGCTTGTATTCTTACCACTCTCTGCTACCTTACTGATGTCCACACCCTGCTCTGCAGCCATGAAACCCAGCACAGAAAAAACTACAAAGCCTGCAAAGAAACTGGTTCCGCTGTTAACAAGAGCCAGTATAAATGCATCCCTGCAGAGAAGTAGAGAGAAAAAATAGTGAGAAAATGAAGGTTTACAATACCATGTAATATGACACTAAAGGCCAATGTTGACAGCAGACAGGGAAGATAAATGGGGGATAAATAGCAGATATATATAACTCTGGAAGCTGCTGTTGTCTCACGAGTGGTCGAGAACAAATAAGGCAATGGCCAGTGTGGCTCTGACAGACCATATAAATACATCCCATACAGGTTTGTGTGTATGAGATAAGATCAGATAAGAGCCGCATGTGTACATTATTTACTGTATTGTCTTACATGTACATTACATATGCAAATTTGAATATAAAGTTGAAGAAACTTGTGCTCATGAGAAGTTTCAGAAGTCTGTTCTATCGGCTTACTGCTGACAGAATGTTTTTGGTTGACCAAACAGTTGATGAGAATGAGGTAGACAGACAGACAGACAGACTGAAACTGACTAAACCTGTGTAATCTATTCTTTTATCATTTTTCTTTTACATATTTATGTATAATTGTATGTATAAATAAACATTTATGTTTATAAATACAAATATTTATGTTTATAAATGACAATAACATTTTGTTACCTCAAGACTAGATAGGAACTAGTACAAGTACAACTCCGTAGCCCTGACTCATCTTGAGATCAGTTCAAATACATATTTTGACTGTTATTCCTGGGCGAGTCTAAGTGTCTATGAGACACAGAGCAAACCCAACATACTTCAGACTCTGAACACATCTCACAACTTCCAATTAAGGTCAAAGGGAGGAAAAATGTCAGTTCACTCACGGCGCCCTTTCTAAATATATGTGCGCTGAGATTTACTAAAATTATCTGCTTAATGCTGTGGACCTTGTGTGGGCCTATATCTGTTTACAAGTCTCCGTCTAGGGTAAACAGATGCACGCACATCAAACAGCTCACTGCTGCCGCCAGAAAGGAAATCTTCAGCTACATCAGTTCACTTCTGACACCTCTCAAAATCCATCCAAAATCCTTTTTATTTATTTCCTAGTCAATGCTTCAGGGTGCTTCCTGTGTAGTATTGTCAACAACTTATTACATATATTATATTATATTATATTATATTATAATATATATTTTCTTACTATGTTCATATAGTTGTGTCCTTTTTGGGGCATTGGATCACAGTTCCTGTCATGTGTTTATTCATCGAATCCCCTACAACATGTTCTAGTCTCAAACAAACCCATATTAAAACATGCTGAGAGGTTTGTAGTCGAAGTGTGTGTTGTAATAGATTATCATACTTTTGCATGTTGAGGTAAAAGTACCAACGAATGAATATGTGGCTGGTGATTTTGATCTTGGCCTCCTGCCAGCGATAGTTGGTTTAATGTCTTTATACTCACTGGTAACAGTTGTTATGGAAGCGGTTATAGCTGCCCAGTGCAGTCAGGGCACCCAGTCCGATGGCGTAGGAGAAGAATATCTGGGTGCCAGCATCACTCCATACCTACCGCAGAATAAATGTGCTTGAGCAACTTCCAAAATGTAAAACTCATCCATATTTCCTTACAAACATATGTATACCTGCGCCTCCCCAAGTTTGGACCAGTCGGGTTTCAGGTAGTATATGATGCCGTCTAAAGCGCCAGGTAGAGTGACACCGTGGGCCAAAAGGACAACCAGAACCAGGTAGGGGAACAGAGCTGTGAAGTATACGACCTACAGAGAGATGGAAAGAAGTCCTGTGAAGTACATTTCCAGATGTCTTAGATGTAAGTAGATGTGGCTGTATAATGAAAGTGCTGATCAATGTGGTCCATCATTTAGTGCAACTGCAACCAAGTGTGTTTTCATCCATTTGATTAAGCAATTACCTGCTTTGCAATTACTTAAGTAGAAGCCCATTAGGTCCTTCTTGTAGTGGATGTGTAATGGGTCATGTTACTTTGAAGGAAAGGCAGCCTGTAAACGGAAAGCCAGAAAATTTGTAAACCTCCTGCAATAGCAGGGGTTTTCAGGCAGACCTTTTAAAAAGTAAAAGCTATGCTGAGAAAGCTGCCACCCAGTTAAATTAGCACTGCAAGAGTGAAGTAATGAGAAAGCACATATTTGCCTTGATCTCTGCAGAAAAGCCCCTTTTCCATTTTTTAAACATCTACATGGTGGAAAGTTTTTAATCGGCTTAATGCTCGCCGGCCGGCTCAATCGCCTTCATTATGTTTTTCTGCCTCTTTGAAATTTGGCTTATACATGCATACAAAACACAGATGTCTCCAAACACTACAAAGTGTAGACATGGGTGCATTAATTAGCAGATGGATAAAAAAGAAATTCATATGAAAGTCATTCTGCACAGTTTAAATGTAGATAATTAGAATCCAGAGATCAGTGGGAGGATTAGAGTCAGAGCAAAGCATGAAACTGCACTTTAAATTAATACATATGAAAGATAAACAGGTGAAAAAGTCGACCATATAATAAACAACAGACTATACACGTGTGCTTATATTTGTGCTTCAGTCCAGACTCTGATCCTCTCACTATACCTAAGCTGCTTTGGGGTCAAAGGGTAATATGTTGCAATGATTGAAAGTCTGCACTCTGTGAACCCTGAACAAGTGATGTTTTATTATTGAACCCATAAATATTTGTTCCATTCCACACAAACAGTGGCATCTGATCTTCGAGATGACGATGAATCGCACAGCATGAAAACACCTACCTTGCCAGTGGATTTAACTCCTTTCCACATGCAGAAGTAAACCATGAGCCAGGTGGCCATGAGACACAACACCAGCTCATAGCTGATGTCACCAGGCTCGTGCAGCCCCCCGGAGAGCCGCAGCACTTTTCGTCTGTGAACAGAGGTGATCCCGTTAAAATAATAGTATAAAAAACAACACACAGGAATCTGTCTGTAGCAATGAATTATGGATTACAGTTGGTGCAGATTTTGAAGGGTATAGTGATGGGTTAATAGAGCAAAGACAATACAGGTCTGTGATTTATGAGGATAGACCTGGGAAGTTTCCATGGAAGCATGAAAAAGGTCCACCTCTGGAGGCTTCCTGCTAATTTATTGCTTTATTTGGTCACTGCGATGTTGCTTTCTAGAGCGCCATTATAAAGGATAGCTGACTTAAAAATGCTGAGGAGAAAAATGCCTTGGAAAACACTAAACAGAGGCATAGTCAATTCTGTTTGACTGAAAAGATGTTCTGCAAATGTAAGAACATTTAAAGCAGGTTTGAGTTGAAATACAAGTTGAAGACTTCCTGTTCGAGTCTTCCTCGACTATTTCCAGCCAGATGTAAGATGATGACATACTCCCAGAATTCGATGACCGGGGAGCGCATGCCTTCGGTCTCCACGCAGCTGTTGTTGAGGAGAAGCTGCATTGATGACAAGTTGGAGAATGTAGCAGCGGCGGCAGCTGACACGGCGCCGCTGTGGTTGTGGCAGGCGCGGCTGAAGTCCTGTGTGCAGTTGGGGGTGTTCCAGGGGTGTCCGCAGGTGGCCCAGGGCAGTGGGCTGGTGAAAGAGTGAATGAAGAAGTAGAGACCCCACACCAGAACCATGATGTAGTAGGTGTTACAGAAGAACACTATCACCATGGAGGCCAGGCCAGACCTGACAGAGGGAGATACTGCATGTGATCATGTTTTATTTGTCATGTATCATGTTCGTTAATGTGTAAAAAACACAACTGAGACACACCTTTGAAAAGGGGTGTGATGTCCCAGGCAGAGACTCCTCCCTTCTTCATGAACTGTCCCAGCGCAATCTCCAGGAAGAAGACTGGGATTCCCCCAATGAACACGAACAGCATGTAGGGGATGAGGAACACACCTGCAACAGACCACAAATGTACTCATCACACAGTCCACAGGTTGTATTGAACGAGGTAGAAAAATGTAACAAATCTCACTATACATAATAGTGCAGTGGTGTATTATTTACTCCGACTGGTTGTGGAGGGTTCAGATGAGCTTCATATTGTGTTCTCAAAGTGAAAAAGTGTTCTCAGAAAAAAAGGAACTTGGACTCTTAGAGGACAGACATCGAAAAAGACTTGAAAAAAGACAATCGTAATGATCATCATCAACTCAAAGGCTTTAGATTTTTTTTAATGAATGGGGTTTTTCATAATAAAGCTCTCAGATGATACATGAGAAACATTTGCATGCTGGAAAATGGGCTGAACACAATGGAAAGATGGATTAATGAAGGGCTGAAGAGGGAAAGCCAGGGTCGAGTACATACAAGGCCACAGATAAAAGAGTGGAAGAGAAAGTGCACGTGGGAGATAATGGTATTGTCTCCCATCCAGCAAGTGTTTTGACGAGTAATAGTCCTTGAGCACGGGGCAGACGCAGACTAAAGACTATAAAACGGCACTTGGACAACGGACTCCTTAAGGACTTATTACTCCTGATAGGCACATCGAAGACCTATCTGATGCTGATTAGCAGTGTGTGGCCCAAGGCGACTGGTCTATGCTGGTCTGTGCTTCCTATAAAACATCTCCTTTTCTTACTCGCATACGTAAAACTGTGACCACAACACAAACACGCAACAAAATATGTGAAGGGGGTACATAAAATATAATTGCAGGTTGAGCAGCAGTCCGTGACCACCAGTGATGCACAACAGAGAGACTGAAAGAAAAGGAGGGAAAGATCACAGAAGAAGAGAGAATAAAAAGTGGGACAATGCAGCATGCAGTTGTTGACTGAGCAATTGATTGACGATTTGTGCCCCTTTCAGTCCATCTGTGTCGTTCACAGAGAGCAGACGGCTGCAGCCTTATAAGGAAACATTTGTGAGACGAACTGAGGAAAGGCTGGGAGAGCGAGAGAAAGAAAGAGAGCGAGAGAAATGCGATGGGGGGTGTGAATGGAATACATATTGCCAAATCGTCCACCCTTAACATGCTTAAGGAAATCCTCTCTAATCATAACTGGGCCAGACGCATAAGGCACATAGACACATACATACATAAACATTCAGAGCGCGCAAGCAGCTCATTTCAACCAATATTATCACCCTATGTTGTGACTTTATTTACATGTGTTATAAAATTACAGGTTCCACAATTATTAATTTGAATGTTACATGATTGTACAATAACTAAAAAAAGGTTGTCATAATTGTTGTTTAAAAAA
Organism: Lampetra planeri; assembly: GCF_965212315.1. Lineage (NCBI taxonomy): Eukaryota > Metazoa > Chordata > Hyperoartia > Petromyzontiformes > Petromyzontidae > Lampetra > Lampetra planeri. The sequence continues at coordinate 17,852 of NW_027615338.1, read as the reverse complement.
CGTATGTTTATTTCAATTGTTAGAAATGCCGAATGATTTAATTTAAATCAACGGTGCTGAAAAGTGTTTTATTGTGAAGAAAAAAAACTGGAAACAAATGACTGTATGTGCCAAGTTTGACTGTTGCCTGTGAGAGTTTTTTCCGCTGTTCTGTTCAATAAAGACTGAACAGTAATGTTCAGAAAAGACATCTGTGCCTCCGTCATGATCGAAGAAGCTTTCACTGCGTAATACCCTACATTAATTTGATCTCCTCTAATAAATTCATTGATCATCAAATATGCCTTTGTCACTGACAGTCAAATAGTTATTAAAAATCATTAGCAACCTTGTTACAAAAATCATGACCTCTGAGTACTATTTTTTCTTAATGTTCTTCCTTTTCGTTTTTTATTTCAAAGGTAAAATACTGGATGGGCTCCAACCCCCAACCTTTGTGTTAACAGACAGACCCACCAACCACTGAGGACAGTCGACTGCTGCTATCGTGGACTTCTAGACAGAGGAAGACTCCTTCAACAGATTCCTGGATCCAGATGGTTCCAGAACACTACCAACATTTAATCATCTGGTCCGGGGTCCATCAGCAGCTTTTACTCAACATTTCATTCAAATACGTCCAGACTTTTTGAGTTACTTTGCTGAGACAAAGAGACAAAAAAAAAAAAAAAAAAAAAAAAAAAGATAAACGCTGGCAAAAACTGAACCTCCTTGGCGGAGGTAATAAATAGTTGGTGCTCAGAGGGCATTCATGCCACGGATTTGGTGGTAAATTATTCTATCTATTCTATTCTATTAGAATTCTATTCTATTCTCTGACAGACTATGACCTTGTTCTAGTCATGAGTGGTTGACTCAGAGCTCCAGCTCTCAATCTGATATTGCTGCTGTGTTACTAGGTGTTCTCTAGGGTTGGTCAAGGACAACCCAAAAGAAATCGGCTGACAGATGTCACGTAGGGCGACAGTGAGCAGAGAAAAAGAGCCGTCACAGCGGAGGTTACTGTGTGACATATCCATATGCCTCCTTATCAGGCAGAGTGGGCGAGAGCACTTTTGTATGCTCCATGAGTGCCAGGCAGGAGCACAGGGGGTGGACTGTGTATGTGGCAGGCTGTTGTTATGTGATACCACAAGGTGGGTATCTGAGCCACAGGTCACAAGACACAGGAGGGAGGGAGAAGGAGGGCTGGACACAGTACATACACAGACACTCATTCACTTTAAACCCAAAGAAGTGGGGAGGGGAGATAAGAGAGGTCTTTGATCCCACTACATTACTATTGTGCAAAGACAAAAGAAAAAAGAGTATACGGCATTAAAAAAAGAGGTAATCTTATCCCAAATGGCAGTAATGTTACATCAAAAAATCTTGTACAGTGTATCTCTGTTAATCTAATCTATTAAAATAAATAAATTAAAACCACACAGGAGGGAGGGGGTGGGGTGCCACACGATCCCTGCTTCCTCTGCTTCCTTATTCTGCTCTCTCTGCATATTACAACTCCTCCAGCTACAGCTACTCCTACCGCAGCAGAACAGAAGAAAAAAACACTAACATGATTTGATTCTAAAGCCGCACAAAAAGTAGTATTTTACTCTTCTTTCCTGGTGTTTTCATGAGTCAAATACTGAGCTCAGCATTCATGACTAGATGACCAAGTGGGCAACTGAGACTGCTCTGCATGCAGGGACCTGCACAACAATTATCATTGCACTTCACAGCAAGTCAGCAGGTCAGCAGTTGTTATCACTGTAACTGGAATACAACTACATCTGCATTTTTTTTTCTTTTTCTGAGAATATGCGACATCTGAGGAAATCTGTCAGTGTATCATGATTTGTATCATGTTTAGTTATTCTGAAATGGAAATTATAGCCAAGTACCATTAGCTCTAACACAAACTGTGCTTGGGCGGGCATAAAACATGATCCGGATTAAATTACTTTTGGAAATATTTAATTTTGTATTTTAGAAAACAGTAGAGTGGTAATAGTCTGTCTAGTCTTTATTTTTGTTTTTCTTACTACCTGGATATTGACAAAATGTAGTTCCATACATGCACAGGAACCCAGTAATTATTCAATTTTTGTTTACAGCTTCTTCCATTGTTAGTACCGAACTTGGGCTGGTGTCTGGAAACTTGCAGTACTGTTCTTATTTTTCACCATTTAAGAGAACAAACACGTCTTAATGAGATAGGTGCATAAGAGAGGGATTACCATCAAAATACCATCAATCTCCTGCACTCCGTCCACTCAGACTATGCAAACTCAGCTCACCTCCTCCATTCTTGTAGCAAAGGTAAGGGAAGCGCCAAACATTGCCCAGGCCAACAGCAAAACCCACACAGGACATGATGAAGTCCATTTGTCTGGTCCAGGTTTCTCTCTCCACCACTGGTCCCACCACAGCCCCGTTCCCTGTCACAGCTGCCGCTCCGTCCTGGGTCTGCGGCGGTTCAGCCCCTCCGTCCGAGCCTGCACCGGGCACAGGCACCAGGAGGTGAGCTGAGCCCCCTCCGTCCTCCTCAGACAGGGCTCCTGCATCCAGCTGGGGGAGACTGATTTCACCTGAGGCATGAAAAGATGTAGGATCAAACGTGAACTAAGAAGAAAAAGGGTGACGAATGGAAACAGATGTTGAATTTGGCAGCAAACATCCAAAGATAAATCATGAATCGATTGACAATATTCACATTGACATGATGTAGATTCGATGGACTGGGACTGATGAAGCAGCTTGAAATAAATCATCACACACTCTGAATTTTTTTACACTCTTTCATCCTATCCACGTTGAGCCCTCCCCCGACATTCACTCTGCCACAGTTATTAGTGTGCTGCAGCACATCACAGCAGAGATGGTCTGTGAGCTATGAGTGTGTGTGTGTGTGTGTCTGTGTGTGGCGGCGGTGTGTGTGTGTGTGGGGGGGGGTTCTGTATGTCTCGCATCATAAATTTCAAATACAGCACTGCAGGAATGGGTGAAGATGGAGTCTACAGCACACAAACACATTCAGTTTGTTAGTGAGAACCCGTTCAGTGGTACCTCCTCTGTTCTGGGTGCAAAGCAAAGCAGCTGAATCCAGATCAGAGCAGTTTGAGGGTGTGCGTGTAGAGGAGGGGGCAAAGGAAAAGGTAAAAGGATGTGGATAGTGGATATGGAGACACTTAGACTGGAGGCTATTGTGCAGCCTGTGCTGAATTAACGGACATCATGATGCTTATCAGGCAGAAGTTAAATAATATACACTAAAACACCTGTATTCCCCACATGAACACCTGCTACTGGGTTTCAGCACAAAATATCTTTACATTTGTGACAGTGAAGTACAAAGCACACACAAACAGTAAATAGAGAAACATGTGAGATCAGAGTTATAAGAAGACCTTCACTGGGACTGTGCCATCTTCATCATGGGGGACGCTTTCATTCATGAGCGTCAGACATCCCAGAGGATGGCGATCATGGAGCAAACTCACCTTGTCTGTTCTCTTCCAACTCGGGTGACATATTGCAGGATGGTGAAAGGGCTTTTTATTTCTTCAGGAAAAACTCTCGCTTGCTGTTGGTTTCGCAAAGGCAAATCAAGTTTTGTTTTTCTGTTGTTTTTTTTCTTTTTTTTTTAAATCAATGTACGGAGCTAAGAGGCACCGGAGCGGCAAGAAGACGCAATATGCCCCCTCCTCCACCACCACCACCACCTTTCGTCGTTGTTGTGGTTCTGAGTTTATTTTCGAAATACAGAAAAAAAATCGCAGTTAGTCTGTTTGTCTCACGTCGGAAGCGCTCAGCTCAGCCAAGAGATGGAAAAATGTCAAGAAGCGCCGCGGTCAGTTCAGCCGTTGATGGGAGACTCAAAAGCAGTCGACGAAGCACTTGAAGGTAAGCCTGAAGAATCTCATGGATGACAGTTAAAAGGAAATAATTCTGCGCCTGAGATTCAAGGGAGGGTTTTTCGGTCCTTGTTGTTCTTCCAAAAAGCCACGCGAAGAGTCCGTGCGCCTGTACGTGATGCCGCGATGCGACAGACGCAGTGTGTATGTGTGTGTGTGTTTGTGTGTGTGTGTGTGTGTGTGTGTGTGTGTGTGTGTGTGTGTGTGTGTGTGTGTGTGTGTGTGTGAGGGAGAGAGAGAGAGAACGAGAGAGAGAGATCGTCTACGCGGTAGAGATGCGACGCTCGTGAACGAGTCGAATTTTTCGAACAGCTCTTTTAAACGAAGCAAATCAAGTCATAGTTGCGTTCGCCAGCTATAAAATCAACATCTACTGAGAGTCGGAGCATCAATTTCTCTGAAGCTCTGCTTTCAAGCCTGGTTTTGATGCGCGCAAGTCACGTGGCGAGGATGTGTGGCGCAGTAGTTGCTTTGATCGCCTCAGTAGCGATCACGTGACTGGTTGAATACAGCCGATACTACTCTCAAAGCCTCATCTATACCCACCAGACTAAATCAGTGCAATGTCAGTGTGTGTACTCACAGGCAGAACAAAATTGTTTCCGAATAAAAACCTTTGAATCCCTCTCTCCAATCTACTACATCACATGTTTAGAAAATCAAGCGGGCAATCAATAAGTCTTTACAAATTAATAATTACGTCACACAAACCCAGACTACACTCATTACATAATTAAGACTTTCCTATATCCAATTTTGATGTCCCAAACAACAAAACAAAGCACTGAAATGATCGAGCCTGTTCCCGATATGATCGACGGAGTCGTTCAACACTGGTTCATTCCATCATGTGAACATCGCTACAATCAATGCTAAACACCAAATATCCCAGTCGGTCCAGACAGTGCTGAATTAAGTCTGAGTGGATGAGACGTTAGTCTCTTTCTTTGCTGACGTTTGGGGGGGGGGGGGGGGGGGGGAATCGGGAGTTACACTCTCCAAAAAGTTCGTGACGAAAAATAGAGAATACTTTATGGGACGTTTAGAATGATAACACATATAATTGACACAGAGGATGATAACTAGATAATTGAAACAATGAGCCATTCTTTTGAATGGCTCTTTGAGAGCAGCTGGATCTTGAGGAGCCGTTACTTTCAAAGAGCCATAAATCCCATCTGGAACGCGTTGCGTGGTCTGTTGGCCGTGACAGGCGCTGCCCCGCCTCCTGCCGCCGCTGCGTGATGTGATTGGTTCAACAACGTTGATAACTTATCAATCTTTTGTAGGTTTTAATATACAAATAACATACTAAAACAATGGCAACAACCAAGAAAATCTCTGTAAACTATTGTCTCCATTCACTGTATGTAAATTAATACGTGTGAAGTCATTTTTTGTTAACTTCAATATTGAAGCCTGCAGCTCTAATATATATATATATATATATATATATATATATATATATATATATATATATATATATATACAGACACAGACACATGTCGCAACATATTACAGTATTTCGTGTTTGAGTAAACCACCAATTTTTCAGTTTAAATAACATCATCCGAGATGTATGGTATTTCAACAAATCTGAGATACTGAATTTTGGAATATCTAATTTTATGATTAAACGTTTCAATGTTTGAATTAGATAATTTCGATTCATTAAAGTACTAGAAAAAAATGTTTCCATCATATTATAATTTTTTTGAGTTGGAGAAGCTCTCACAGCTGGATGTCATTTAAGGTACTGTGAGTAATTTGTAAAGGGTTCCAAGAACATTCCTTTCTAATCACTAGGACTTAGAACATCGGATATCTAGCAAAATCTGAACTAATGAGGGAGACCTAACCCTAGGTTGGAGGTTTTTAACGGTGGACAGTACAACCTGCGCTGATATAGTTCTTGGACTACATCAATTGTTGCTTCATGAAGTTTATAATACGTCAAACTCATAATCCCTTGTTGATCATGTTTCACTTTTGGGGAAACAAATGCAACAAAAATGTGGGTAACAACTGTCCCTAGTCTCTCTCTAACTGCTTTGTCTGTTAGGTGAGTGCTATATTAGCCATGGGCAACACCTAGTGGACATTGTGTATATCACACAGCTGCACAATAATCAGCCTCCCAAGACACAGCTAATAAAACACTTCTTTATATATGTCATTGCATTGAACAAATACAGAAACAGACAGTGACAGATTCAGTGCAACATCCACTTGTAATAAATATGCATTCCATTAATTTAAATAACACTCAAATACAAATAAATACTCTGGTTGTCAATAAATACATAAAGATGTCAGTTAAACTTTACCTGAAGGACTGGCTTCTGCTGCCAGTGTAACAACAAATCCTGATTTCAGACTAAACCGGGCCTGCATGTGCAGAAAAGTGAGGATGTGAAACCTTTGTTATGTAACATTTCATGACAGGGTCAAAGCAAAAAAAGGAAACACAAAACAACTCACATTCACAAAAGAAAACTAACGTCCTGCAAAAAGGACATCGAGTGTATCTCACTACTCGTCCTTTGTTACTCTCAATGAGTCATATTCTCTTTAAGGCATGGCCACGGAAAACGGCACACGACTGGTTCAATGTATTTATCGTAGATTGCGAGGAAAGAATCCACTGACTGGAGCTTTCCTCATGGGATTAATGTATCAGATAAACAGGCATGTTTAACGGTGGTTTAATTGCGGCGGGAAACTACTCCGCAGAGTGGAACTGGGTGTGAAAAATACCAGGTTAGTCCATTCGTCTTTCATTCATTCATCATCTTGACCTGTGACCCATAACCCATCGGTTACGGGTCACGGTTCTGCTGGAGCCGATCCCAGCTGTCTACAGGTGGACGTCAGGGTGCAGCACAGGGCTGCTCGAAGCACAGACAACCAATCACTTATATTCACACGTGTGGATAATTGATTCATTGATAATGACCAGATGAGTCTGATCGCTGACCAGATGAGTACAAAGAACCTAATCATGAAGGTAAATTGGTGTCTTTTAGGCTTTTACACAACATTCCAGCACATCTTGACACAACTCGGCACAGGTCTAACTGACTTTTTTATGTTTCCACTGGCGATTGTACTTTTTTCGTACTGCCCTTTGATTGGTCACTACAGACTGAGGGCCATGTACTGGTCGTTTTACTGGTGACAGCAATTCACTTTATTCCTCATCACGTTCTCATTGAACATGACAAATGAACGGAAAACACACACTGTGGTCCGTTCATGAGGAACAGACCGTGTCTTTTTTGCCTGGTTAGATGTAAGAGCTGGACGGAGACTCGCAACCTCTCCATCTCCTCCATGGTAAAACTACAGCATTGCGGTCAGTTTTGCTGTGCTGTCACTGTGACATCGAGAGCCACATCGAAGAGGTACTGAATTGTATGTAATGGAAACGGACATGAATGGAACCAAACCGAGTAGAGATGAGCCGAGGTGAGCCGGAACTGTGGAGTCCAAGTGAGACAAGCTGACATGCACAGGGGCAATCAGCAGTGTGGAATGTCAGAAATTGCTCCCTTCCCTCTGTAATTCATCCAATCCTGCCTGTGATACATTGAAAGGATTTGTTGAAAGGGGGAGATATCTGTGATGCCTCTGTGAGCATTTCTCATTTCAACTGTAGAACGGAAGGGCCTGTCAGGCCTTACATTGATGGATGCAAGATAGACTCGTTTTTCAAATAATGGTCACTTCAATTCATTCTTGAGCCTCCAAGGCTATAAATCCTGATGGATTTCACTGTGCGTAAGTGTTTGGTAATCCTCTTCCATGCCTGGCTTGGCTCGATGCCTTTGCGCAACTGCTCTCTGGTAGCGGGCCTGCAGCTGGTGGTCCGGGTCCACATTCACCCAGCTGTTGGCCACCCACTTCAGGCCGCGCTTCACCGGACAGTCTCCATGTAGGGAATACTCATCCAGCTCGCCCATCCAACCTGATAGACAAAGGATATTAAGTAAGGGTTCATCAACATGGCAGTGTGCTTTTAATGGGTTAGGGTTAGAGCACTTATATCATGGTCAGTTGCCAAAGGAACAGAAATGGGATCATTCATTTGTTCATGTGTTCATGTGTTTCCAAGCTTTTTTCGCTTCATTTTTGTCTTTTCTTTTGCATTTCTTGTTCTTCTGCAGCATCCCTCTTGTCAAACACGTTGAAAGAAATGTTAAAATCATCCAATTTGCCTGTTGCCCTGGTCAGATATCCAGTTGTTGTTACCGCCGACAGCTGCACTCGTGCACTGTTTAATGTTGCCAGCATAACAGGTTTGACCACTGAAGGATATTAGCTGAGCCAAACTACATGTGCATGACATGGTTGCAACGCACAGCTGCCAGCCAGTCAGAAAAGAGGATTCACCCAGACCATAGTGTAACAGCTAGCTCACACATGGACACACAGCACATTCTATTACTTACTTTTTGAATATTATTGTCTGATTTGTTAGCATGAGAAGCATTTTGTAGAATGGAGATCTGGTGTTTTCAGACCTCAAGATTAAACACTAAGATTCACAGATTCAAACACACTAAGCTAGTCTTCTGGTCTCACCTCTACCATCAGAGAGATGGTTGTACCACAGGAGAGCTGTCCCAGCAGTTGGTTTTATTCTCAGGTTCCCTTTACCACACGTCTCCTGTGTATCGGTCAAGTCGACTCCGTCTTGGACCAGTGCCTAGAACACACAAAACTGTAAACACCTTGTGTGTGATGGTTTGTTTTGGCACAGGATGGTCAGTTAGATTCCTCATCGTGGGTCAGTTATCAGCAGCAGTCTGGTTATATGTGATGTCGTTTGTCGGTTTATGACAAAACGAGAACACTCACCTGCTCGTTGTAGGTTCGATTATCTGCAACAGGAAACGTGGTCTCACCGCCTTCTTCTACAGAGCTGAGGTATAATGACACAGTGAGATACCTGGGATGACAAAAAAAAGGTAAATGATGACATTTTGTTTCAGCTTTTTCAAATGCGACTGTGGCTGAAAATACCTGCAAGAGACCTCTGTGAGAGCAGACCTATTTCCCGCCAGTCGTGTATGCGCACAGGTCGTCTTCAAATGGGAGGGGCTGCTGTCATGGTGGGCGTTACTGAAGTCACCGAGCTCGTACCGAATGACCTGCAGCGGCTCGCTCATGTCGACCAACGTGGTGGGCAGACGGGTCAGACTGGTGATTCTGAGCATGACATATGAGAGAAACTGTTGTAAACGGTGGATATGGGTCTGACATGACACACTAACAACGTCCTACCTGCTCCTAAGAGTTTGCAGCACATGGTGTGATCCCACGCCTTGATACAGCCACGTATGTTTATTCCTCTGTTTGAACAGACCCCTGAGTGTCCCACTTTGCTCCTTTCCAGAGTGCTGATCTAAATCATAGACACGGCTGAACTCCTCCAGGTTCAGCATACCTGTCAGGTGCACACAAAAATGTTTCACACTATTATATATAATATACCTGAAAAAAATTCAACACAATACATTTAACCATTTAATCCTTTATTCACTATTGGAATTCTAGCACACTGTACCGTATTCAACAGTTTTATCAGACCGCACCCCAGCCGTAACAATAGTTCTGGGGTGCCAGGGAAGGGAGGGTGGGAGACGGGGGGTGCGGGAGTTAACGCAGGGATCCAGGGAATCCGGGGGGAAAATTAAGAAAGTGGGTTGGAGAATAATCAGTATTTTAATGAGACTGGATGAGGCACATCCGGGATGGCATGTGCACAACGCCCAGCACAAAAGCGTCAGTGTCACATATCTTCCGGCCACTCACAGAGATTTGCACGCAATCGCATCCACCTGTCAGCCGCTGACTCTGACCGGCACAAAACCACACTGGAAGACCTCATCAGACTCCTAATTTACACTTCAATGTGTAATTAATCAGCTATTACTGTTAGAACATGTGGACTCAAGAGTGTGAGTAAAAGGCTGTTAACGTTTTCTTTAGGTCAGACGAGGACAAATCATATTTCTAGATAGATACATAGATACGTTCTCTGTTCCTTGATATTGAAATAAAACTGATGAGGTTAAAACCTGAACTTAATTCAAGGCTGTCACAAAAGGGAAAACACGTACGGTAGAGCTCAGACCTCCTCCGGGCAGCTCATTTCACCCATATTGACATTTGCATCCAATATTATCATCCTAAATTTCATCTGTAATAAATTCATTGATCATGACAATGATTGTGACAATGGCATGAAAACATGCACCGTGTTACACAAATCATGACCTCTGACCTCTATTTTTTCATTTTCTTTTCAATGGGTGGGCTTCAACCCCCGACCGTTGGGTTAACAGACAGACCCACTAACCTCTGGGTCACAGAGACAGTCCACTGCTGCTATTGTGGAGTTCTAGACACAGATACTGAAAATGAGGAAGAATCCTTCAACAGACCTGGATCCAGATGGTTCTAGAACAATCATCTGGTCCTGGTCCATAAGCAGCATTTACTCAAAATTTCATCCAAATCTGTTCAGAACTTATCGAGTTACTTTCTTAACCAACAAAAAAAGGGAATGAGCACGGACCTGATGAACTGGCGTCCAGTCCAGCGAGTATCTGCAGAATGTTTTCTGGGCTCAACCAGGTCCCATCTTGAGAGTTTGAGTGGCTCACCATCTGGAGGAGACACCAGAATATTTCGCTCATCCTTCAAACAAAGAATGGTCCGGCCAAATGCTCACAGGTCTCTCACCTCATGCTTCTGCAGCAGCCCGTCCTGGTCGAGGTCCAGCAGACTGAAGACCTCCTCTGTGCTGAGAGAAAGAAGTGGCTGGTTTGACTCCTCTTGCCTCTGGCTGGGTGCTATCTGGCTCTCCTTCAGACCCTTGAGCTGAGCCAGCTGCACCACCACACGGCACTCCTCCGCTGACAGGAAGCCAGGGATCTCTGACAGGAAGGGGAAGGAGGTGAGGACGAGTGGTTTCTGCAACATATTCATCTACATCTAATGTCAGCACAACTGACTTAGACCAGGTCGGTCAGTCTGTGGAGGGACTCTACTTTAAATCAGTGGGTTCTGAAACAAACTGTCTCGCTGTTACCACATCAAATCAACAATTACTGAAATGAATTGGCCATAATATGCTAATACCCACAGGCCGCAAGGTTAGAGTAAGGAATGAGGAAATAAAATCAATCAAAAAGACTTGCTCTGAGATTAGGCGAAGCTAATCAAACCACACAAAGCCAAAGGCTCGTTTGTGAGGTAAATGTTGTGCATAAGCACTCACACGATGATTAAAAACATTCAACAGATGAATAAGCTAACATTAAGCTAACCAGGCTGACACCTGGTTAGCTTAATGTAGACGGGACTCGTTTCCACTCTCACACATACTTTACCTGAGATAGTAAGTAAGTGATCGAACTGTAAGTGGATTAGGAGAACTCTTTTGATCTTTCTAATTGGATTATGTTAGATGACCAAACAAACCCGTCAGAGATCGTTTGATCAGTGTATGCCAACAATACTCTGATTAAAACTCTTAGAGGTCAAAAACAAACCTCCCCCCTCCCCTCCTCATGGACACAAGTTCTTATTAAAACACTGACTTGTGCCAAGATGACTGTTTTCAATTTGTCATATTGTGTTTGGCATTGGTAAACCTCAACTTTGCACATAATCTTGTGCTTATCCGGACACACTTGTTACACAGTCAACCTCCTCCATGACTCTGTGCTGAACTCTACCATGGAGATCATGTTTTAGCCAGCACTGGTTTATAGTGTGCTAGAATGACTACGCAAACACGACCTGTTTGGATTCACTGAACTGGTGGAAGAATGTCAGTAGGTCCATAAATTCTGTCCAGTTTCATCACGTGTGACCTCAAGGAGGACTTTTTGAATTGGTTATGTCTATGTTATCTCACAGGTATTTCGTGGTTCCCTTCCAGCAGTCCATCCGTGTCAGTTATTTCCACTTTTAATAAAAGGCTTCCGGTGGGTTTGGCTGCCTGTACAGTAGAGGCCTTGTTTGCCACCCGTGTCTTTTCCACTCTACCCACTCAGTTAAGCCCCATTGTCCAGTCAAGCCTCATTAATATGGATAACTGATAGGAATGACAGGGGGGTTACTGAACCTTCCTCCCAACTCCCCCACCAGTGATTCCCTTTCTCCCCCGGATAGGAAGTGACCTGCTTCTCTGAGCAAGAATCCGGCCACGGCTCCACAGCAGGACAACACCATACTTGTTTGTGCCGCAAGGACATGTAGACACACCAGCAGGGCGCTAAGGCTGCGGCGACTACTGTTGGTGGCCATAATCTGCCAATTACATGAATTATTAATTAATAAATAGAATGAAATGAATGAATTCTGCATCTGGTACATCAAACATCAGAATGCAATATGATTCATTAAATATCTTAAAAACTATACTTTTTCCCATTTTATCTGTATAGCACCTGTCATACAAGCACTTATAGCTGCATGTTTATATGATATTGATTTGCAAGAGGGCCGACTTGTCCGACAGAGGGGACAAAATGATGGACAAATCCTGTCATACACACTTGAATTAGCTCATGAATGCCAGTGGCAGCGCATCTCCAGTCAGATTTTTATGTGTGTACCACCCCTATGGCTCTCCACACCTCCTCTTACCCCTTCCTATGCAAATGTAATCACCACCCACTATAAATGCATCTATCCTACAATCATTTCATGCACTAAGGGGTCTTCATTCACTCAAGAGACACACTCAGAATTTTCCCTCCCTTTTCAACTTCTGTCCAAGGATGATCGCAGTTCTCTGTCCTCATTTTATCAACATATATTCCTATCGTTCAGCAGCCCTTCTTTTTCTTCTTCTTTTGCTTCCTGGACGGAGCAGCACATTTGAGCTTGGAATTGGTCGAATAAGGGCAGAGCAGGAGGGACAACCAAGGACTGAGGGTAGGATTCGATCAGGCATGAGGGACAGAACAGAAACTGGATTGGCAGACCCTCATCATTTCAGAGAAGGGGGTGCGAAGGAGGATAGTGATGAGTGGAGGGACCGTGATGTACAGCCCATGCTTTCAATGGGTGAAGGTGGACTGTGGGAGCCCCGCAGTTCTTCTCGCTGTGTTCCCGTTCCTTCAGGTATGGCCTTGTGCCAAAACATCGGCTACGACACAATGAGGATGCCCAATCTGCTGGGCCACGATTCTCCAGCAGAGGCGGTGCATCAGAGTGCCAGCTGGTTGCCACTACTTGCCCGAGAGTGCCACCCAGATGCACGCATCTTTCTCTGTTCTCTTTTTGCTCCCATCTGCCTTGACAGGTAAGTTCAATCAAAAGTACCTTTATATATCATACTCAACTCTAATTGTTTCACTTTACATAGAAGAGAATAATCAGTAATAGCAGCTCATTCAGTCATTTATGAGGATTCGTTGCAATCTGGTTATAGTCATGGTTTCAGACAACTAATCAAAGTGCCTTAACTCATGACGTGTGTTATGTCACATTAGGACCTCGCAAGTGGGGAAGTATCCCAATGTTTGTTCCTAACCCCTCCAGTTTGAATTCAAATCTTTTCCTTTCTTCCTTGGTCCAATTTCTTTTACGTCAGGTTCATAACACCCTGCAGGAGTTTGTGTGAGTCTGTACGTGACAGCTGTGCACCTATCATGAGTTGCTATGGCTACCCTTGGCCGGAAATTCTACGCTGTGACCAGTATCCTGCAGATCATCTCATGTGCATCTCTTCCATCACCAACAGCTCTATTCAGGCAGCAGGACGTAGAGGTTGGAGATCATTCTATGCAAACAGATGCACTTAAGCCACCTCAATTGACCAAATAATTCAATTAGCAATTGCATTTTCCAGTGCCTCAAGCAAGCTGCCGGGATTGTGAGCTGGAGGAAGCGTCTTCTTTAAAGGATACACTACAAACCTTCTGTAGGAGTGACTTTGGTGGGTATCAGCATTTCAGCTTTCAGTATTACATGCTGAAAGATTAATATTGTTTATGTATTTCATTACTGTCTGTCTTCACAGTTGTGAAACTGCGCCTGACTCGACTCAAATACAGTCCAGTGAGCCTGTCGCAGTTCTCCCTGAGAGCCAAAATAGATGTTCTGAAGCATGGACCCTTGTTGGGTGGACAGATACGGTCCCGCATTGAGTTGTGGCTGGAGGAGGGGACGCCACTTGTGTCGGGAACATGACGCGGCAACACCCACGAGGTGGCACCTTCATAGTGACAGGCACAGTCCAAGGAGAACGGCTGGTGGTCAATAAAGCCTTTGCCTGGCAGAGGCGGGACAAAAACCTGATGGCAGCGTCACGCAAATGGAAGCATTACCGGTGTAGGAGCTAGAATAAGGAATATTCGAGAGAACTGCAGTGTGAAAGAAACCTGAGTGTAGGTAGCATTTAGAATTAGACTAAATCTAAATTATGATCGTCCAGTTGGATATTCAAACCTCTGTTTTCTGAATAAAGAAATTAGCCGGTCATAGAAAGAAATGTTTGATAGAAATTGTAAATATCTGTGAATTTAAAGTAAATATTGCTGGTCTATATTTGTATGGCTTTGGGGTGGGGATAAAAGGTTGTCTTCTTAAATAAATCTTGACATGTCATTTGTGAGAAAGCTTACCAAAGAGCAGAGGTTTCAGACTGATCGTTTTCATCTCATGTGTTTTGTCAGACACAAGGGACACTGCTTGGACATGTCCCACCTGCACAGGTACAAGGACAAGAGAAGTCAACACTCGCACGACAGTGGAGGGGAGTCAGAACTGTTGACATTCACACAGCTTTTACAAATGCCTATGCAGCTGATGTGTCAGTTCTCAAACTTTTTTCATAGCAAGGACCCTTAAACTGAGCCGAATTACATCCATAAAATGAGAACGAATGAAATTACAGTGAAAAAAATGTTCCCCTAGGAACCACCTCGAGGACCACTGGGGGGTCCCCGGACCACACTTTGAGAACCACTGATGTGAGGACTCATGGACTTAGTGTGTTTTTGTAATAAACTTTATTTACCTGAGAGGGGGTATTTCTAAAGGACAAGAATAACTCACTCGGATGCCCTCGATGCGGGGAAGGATAAAGCTTTGACTGCGGTCCTCCACATGGGGCTCTCTTGAAGGTGGGGCAGGATAGGGCAGAGAGCCTCCTCCATCGTCGGCCTGTGTGGACGCGACCCGCTCACCACCGACCAGTTCACCTGTGCCATTGTTGTAATGCACGTAGAGCAACAGGGCGATGACGTTCAGGATGTAGACGTGGAAAAACACCATCACCACTACGAAGTAAGCCCGGGAGCACACGCTGCTTCTCTGGATCTGCAGTCGATTCGAGCGGAACCGGACATTGAAGGGCGACGCGGACGAATCGCCGCTGTTACTGGATTTATCCTCCAGTAGTAGCTTTTCCTCCTCGTCTTCCATTTTTGAGCAATCAACCGCAAAGTGTTTCGTTTGTCACGTCCGTCTGACTGTTAGCTGGATGCTAGCTGGCGTTAGCAGAGCCCACAGAAAAACATTGGCTGTTTCGATTAAAATAAACACAACCCGCCTATATTGTCTTGACCCCAAAATAATAGTACAGTTTAGTATGAAAACGGAGATATGACACTGCCCATCTTCTTTCGTGTACAAATGCCATCATTAACTAAATCCACTAATCCACTGCTAGCTAACTCAGTGGTGGAGCTTCCCCTGCAGACCGCTAACATTTTTTTTTTAAACCAACTTTATTGAGAACGACGAACAGTACAGCCCATTACCGTAAACGTACAGTCAAAAGAGCAAATGATCGAAAGGAGAGGTGGATTAAACAAAAGAATAGAAATAAAATAAGACGTTATAAAAGTATGAAAATAAAATAAACCCAAGATAATCATTTAAATAAAAACATAAAATAAAGTGCAGATATGAATAGCTTTGACCGCTTTTTTGTTTTGTATACAAGAGACAGACAGAAAAGTGTTTTTTTTGTTTTGTTTGAAAAGTTGCATTTGTGAAATTTGGCAACTGGTAAGATTAGGTTTACTAGAAAGAATGCATCATTCTCCTTCCTACACACATCAAAATAGCCAAAAATGACATTCTTGTTGTATAAGGAGAAATCAGGAAAAATATCATTAACCACAAATGAGTTAATGTCTTTCCAGAGCTTATGAGTAAATTCACAAGACCATAACAAATTCAGAGTGCAAACCACAAAAATAACATTTCACATCAATGTCATTCTTAATAAACTTACTTCTTTGGTTTTATTAGTTAAAAGGAACCTTTGGGGAAGGGACCAGACTTTTTTAAGCGCCCTCTATCGGCCACTTTTGGATATGACCTGGCTTTTGAATGTTTTAATTAGTAGTAATTATATACACTGGAATCACGGGTTTATTAAATGTATTAACTTTAGTACACAAACATTGACATGTCGACATGACATCTGCACAGAAAGAGGATCTCGCTTATGTCATTTCTGGCGAAACAGTATGAATCATTGTCCTCCAATGTTTCACAGTGTAGGGACAAATCGGAAGTGTTCCAATTCGGAGGTGTTCCATTTTTCATCTTCCAAAAGTTATGATGTGGACAGATATGTTTTTCTGTTTCAAAAAAAAAAATAAATTAATTAAAGTAATATGTTTTTTAAAAAGCCATGAAGAGTTCTTACCTTGAATGAGCACAGTGATATATAATGTCTTCATTTTGTTGTCTAACTAAGAGCATGGACTTTTAGATTCAGGAAGACAGAGTTTGTCTGTGATGGATGTTATTGGATGATGGATCTGCAAGGCTTTTCCACAACTTCCATCAAGTGAACAAGACAAAGGAAAAAGAAAAAATATGTGTTTGTACAACAAAAGTATCACACAACATCTCTGGATCTATAAAACCTCCCAGTAAGCTGTCTCAGTTGCTGCTGACAGTCCACCCTCTGTTTACCACTCCCAGCATCCTGCATTACGTCCCACGTCCTGAATGCGGTCCACCAGGCTAGGCTGCCTGCATTGCTTCCTGACTATTTGGAGGAACAGCTTAGAATGAGTGTTTTATATGCGTAAACGTGTCTCTTCGGTCCCTCTGTGGTACTCACTGCATTGGATGACTTTAGGACCCAGTGAGAGACACCCAGGGGGTGCGGCAATTTTTTTCTTTTTTTAATCTGACCACAAAACCTGTTGACTTCAACTTGCTTCCTCTTTCACAGTGCACATGTTCCCTCACAACAGTTCCTGGATTTTTGATGCAGTTAGGAAGTGGTCAACCACCCAAACTAAGCCTCAACAACCAGTGGCCAGTGGATGAGGACTTTTGTGCTGTTGTTACATGCCTGTGAAAGGTGTCCAGGCAAGTGTACTATACAGCCAGCCATGGAACAGAAGGCATGGATACTGAGGAACTTCCTGGAGAGACAAAAGACCATGGATGAAGATGCAGCAAATACTATTTCTACAGAGTTTCTGGTAAGTACTGGTGTTACAGTAGATGCAGCCTACGGAGCAGTTCTCTTCTTTCACACTTTCTTATCATGACATTTGTGATCATGTAAATAATTTCCAAAATTCTCCATTTTCCAAAGCAGAAAGCAGCATGTGACTATTCCCAGTAGATTTGAGAATGTTAGTAAAAGTCTTGTTCAGAGAAGTAACATGAAGCTGTTGTATTAACAAAAGTAATGACACAAGGGTTCTTCCTCTTCTTTGCACTGAGAAAGAACCCTTTCTTCCAACACGACAGACTCATATTTGAGTTATTCATTTGTTAATTCATCATAAACTCTTATTTATATGATAACACATGAACATTCAAAGACTAACATGTTTATTCACACACGAAAAATAATAATTTGAGCCAATGGATGACATCATCTGTGGGCTGCTGCCATGGTGATGAGCGACACTGCCCTCCTGCTGTCACATTACAACCCCAGCTCCC
>NW_027615337.1:32500-42500 GCF_965212315.1 Lampetra planeri | reverse complement strand
GAGGCAAGCATGCACCCAGGCAGAGGAGAGTCCCCACACGCGTCCAAATTCGGACGGACAGGACCCCCACGCACACCATGTAAACACACCCTTTTGGCACGGACTTCACACAACACAAACCACCACAAGGAGGGGCCTCGCTTTGTCGTGTATGCTACCCCCGTTTGGCAACCTGACGGTGCTGAAAGCTCACAAAACACAGGGCTTCCCACAAGGCCAGCCACTTTGAGGCAGCTGTAAGCGCACCACACACACCCTACGTGGGGTGGGGAGGGAAGGAGCAGGGGTCGACCCCACATGCCTGCAAACCTCTAGAGCGGCCTTACAATGCTCGCTACTCTATGGACCGGCAACGGCAATTGAAACCAACCCTAAAATTCTTGCACAGTTGGCAGCCTTCCTTGGCACAAGACCAAACAGCGCAGCGAACCCGTGCAGCACCAACCCAAGGGGACAGCCTTCCCCACACACTCTGGAGGAGAAGAGGCTCCCTCGGGCTGAGTCACACAGCTCAAGATACTCGCTCATTCACGGAAAACTTGGGAAACAAAACCTGCTGACACACACCACTTATGCATCGCATGAAGATTGCCATTGTCCATACACTTGTGCAGGTGCGATGGAAATATTTTCTCGTTTTGGTGTATGCTATATTTTTACAGACAGCTACCGACAAACGGTAGAAATTAGCGGGGATAGGCCTCAGACATTACCCAAAGCTCCGGGAACGTGAGCGACGCAAGACGAATGGGCATTTTAAAGCAGATCTATGGCAGTTACTGACAGTGCCTGGCGTGGGTTACTTGTCTCCGTTGTCGAGAGGGGAAGACGACCCATGTATATGTAAAGGGCGATTTTTTTAGCAACCGTTAAGGCTGTTTTTCCCCTTCACTTGTATCGAGAGGGAAGCAAAGAACATGTATGGCGTGTACGTTTTTTTACGAATTTTCATTAGCAATCTAACGACATGAATTGCGAAGACGTTTTTTGAACAATTGTATTCCTTTCCCAAAACATCGAGTGTTAGTGTATAAAACCGCTAGAGAAAATAAATTGGCAGGCGAAACTTAAAAAGGAGAGACCCATGAACAGCATGGCCAGGCGGCTCACCTCGACGTTTTTCCCCCGAGCAAAGTCCGCCGAGACCCCCTGTATCCCACGGGGATGTACTGGCGTGCACTTAAAGGTTGATGCCGCTCTGTTACTTGGGAAACGAACCACAAGCCAAATCCAGCTAATTTGTGAATGACTTAGCTCTCCTGCTTTCTCGAGAACGTGCTTTTTTCGTCGGATGAAACTTCCACAGGCTTTTCCAGCAGATTGGCACGTGCACTCAAAAAAGTCAAAATTTGTACACATAGACCCCATCAAACGGGAGAAATTGGCCGGGATTGCTCTCATGTGCGTTACGGGGCATCGTTTCTCTCGCTCCGAATTCCATCGAGCTGGGAAATCGCTCATTTTTGCGTCGCCAAATATCGTACGAACGCCGTGAAACTTCCACAGGCTTTTCCAGCAGATTTGCACGTGCACTCAAAAAAGTCAAAATTTTTACACATAGACCCCATCAAACGGGAGAAATTGGCCCGGATTGCTCTCATGTGCGTTACGGGGCATCGTTTCTCTCGCGCCGAATTCTCTCGAGCTGGGAAATCGCTCATTTTTGCGTCGCCAAATATCGTACGAACGCCGTGAAACTTCCACAGGCTTTTTCAGCAGATTTGCACGTGCACTCAAAAAAGTCAAAATTTTTACACATAGACCCCATCAAACGGGAGAAATTGGCCGGGATTGCTCTCATGTGCGTTACGGGGCATCGTTTCTCTCGCTCCGAATTCCATCGAGCTGGGAAATCGCTCATTTTTGCGTCGCCAAATATCGTACGAACGCCGTGAAACTTCCACAGGCTTTTTCAGCAGATTTGCACGTGCACTCAAAAAAGTCAAAATTTTTACACATAGACCCCATCAAACGGGAGAAATTGGCCGGGATTGCTCTCATGTGCGTTACGGGGCATCGTTTCTCTCGCGCCGAATTCCATCGAGCTGGGAAATCGCTCATTTTTGCGTCGCCAAATATCGTACGAACGCCGTGAAACTTCCACAGGCTTTTCCAGCAGATTGGCACGTGCACTCAAAAAAGTCAAAATTTGTACACATAGACCCCATCAAACGGGAGAAATTGGCCGGGATTGCTCTCATGTGCGTTACGGGGCATCGTTTCTCTCGCTCCGAATTCCATCGAGCTGGGAAATCGCTCATTTTTGCGTCGCCAAATATCGTACGAACGCCGTGAAACTTCCACAGGCTTTTCCAGCAGATTTGCACCTGCACTCAAAAAAGTCAAAATTTTTACACATAGACCCCATCAAACGGGAGAAATTGGCCCGGATTGCTCTCATGTGCGTTACGGGGCATCGTTTCTCTCGCGCCGAATTCTCTCGAGCTGGGAAATCGCTCATTTTTGCGTCGCCAAATATCGTACGAACGCCGTGAAACTTCCACAGGCTTTTTCAGCAGATTTGCACCTGCACTCAAAAAAGTCAAAATTTTTACACATAGACCCCATCAAACGGGAGAAATTGGCCCGGATTGCTCTCATGTGCGTTACGGGGCATCGTTTCTCTCGCGCCGAATTCCATCGAGCTGGGAAATCGCTCATTTTTGCGTCGCCAAATATCGTACGAACGCCGTGAAACTTCCACAGGCTTTTTCAGCAGATTTGCACCTGCACTCAAAAAAGTCAAAATTTTTACACATAGACCCCATCAAACGGGAGAAATTGGCCCGGATTGCTCTCATGTGCGTTACGGGGCATCGTTTCTCTCGCGCCGAATTCTCTCGAGCTGGGAAATCGCTCATTTTTGCGTCGCCAAATATCGTACGAACGCCGTGAAACTTCCACAGGCTTTTTCAGCAGATTTGCACGTGCACTCAAAAAAGTCAAAATTTTTACACATAGACCCCATCAAACGGGAGAAATTGGCCGGGATTGCTCTCATGTGCGTTACGGGGCATCGTTTCTCTCGCTCCGAATTCCATCGAGCTGGGAAATCGCTCATTTTTGCGTCGCCAAATATCGTACGAACGCCGTGAAACTTCCACAGGCTTTTTCAGCAGATTTGCACGTGCACTCAAAAAAGTCAAAATTTTTACACATAGACCCCATCAAACGGGAGAAATTGGCCGGGATTGCTCTCATGTGCGTTACGGGGCATCGTTTCTCTCGCGCCGAATTCCATCGAGCTGGGAAATCGCTCATTTTTGCGTCGCCAAATATCGTACGAACGCCGTGAAACTTCCACAGGCTTTTCCAGCAGATTTGCACCTGCACTCAAAAAAGTCAAAATTTTTACACATAGACCCCATCAAACGGGAGAAATTGGCCCGGATTGCTCTCATGTGCGTTACGGGGCATCGTTTCTCTCGCGCCGAATTCTCTCGAGCTGGGAAATCGCTCATTTTTGCGTCGCCAAATATCGTACGAACGCCGTGAAACTTCCACAGGCTTTTTCAGCAGATTTGCACCTGCACTCAAAAAAGTCAAAATTTTTACACATAGACCCCATCAAACGGGAGAAATTGGCCCGGATTGCTCTCATGTGCGTTACGGGGCATCGTTTCTCTCGCTCCGAATTCCATCGAGCTTGGAAATCGCTCATTTTTGCGTCGCCAAATATCGTACGAACGCCGTGAAACTTCCACAGGCTTTTCCAGCAGATTTGCACCTGCACTCAAAAAAGTCAAAATTTTTACACATAGACCCCATCAAACGGGAGAAATTGGCCCGGATTGCTCTCATGTGCGTTACGGGGCATCGTTTCTGTCGCGCCGAATTCCATCGAGCTGGGAAATCGCTCATTTTTGCGTCGCCAAATATCGTACGAACGCCGTGAAACTTCCACAGGCTTTTCCAGCAGATTGGCACGTGCACTCAAAAAAGTCAAAATTTGTACACATAGACCCCATCAAACGGGAGAAATTGGCCGGGATTGCTCTCATGTGCGTTACGGGGCATCGTTTCTCTCGCTCCGAATTCCATCGAGCTGGGAAATCGCTCATTTTTGCGTCGCCAAATATCGTACGAACGCCGTGAAACTTCCACAGGCTTTTTCAGCAGATTTGCACCTGCACTCAAAAAAGTCAAAATTTTTACACATAGACCCCATCAAACGGGAGAAATTGGCCCGGATTGCTCTCATGTGCGTTACGGGGCATCGTTTCTGTCGCGCCGAATTCCATCGAGCTGGGAAATCGCTCATTTTTGCGTCGCCAAATATCGTACGAACGCCGTGAAACTTCCACAGGCTTTTTCAGCAGATTTGCACGTGCACTCAAAAAAGTCAAAATTTGTACACATAGACCCCATCAAACGGGAGAAATTGGCCCGGATTGCTCTCATGTGCGTTACGGGGCATCGTTTCTCTCGCGCCGAATTCTCTAGAGCTGGGAAATCGCTCATTTTTGCGTCGCCAAATATCGTACGAACGCCGTGAAACTTCCACAGGCTTTTCCAGCAGATTGGCACGTGCACTCAAAAAAGTCAAAATTTGTACACATAGACCCCATCAAACGGGAGAAATTGGCCGGGATTGCTCTCATGTGCGTTACGGGGCATCGTTTCTCTCGCTCCGAATTCCATCGAGCTGGGAAATCGCTCATTTTTGCGTCGCCAAATATCGTACGAACGCCGTGAAACTTCCACAGGCTTTTCCAGCAGATTTGCACGTGCACTCAAAAAAGTCAAAATTTTTACACATAGACCCCATCAAACGGGAGAAATTGGCCGGGATTGCTCTCATGTGCGTTACGGGGCATCGTTTCTCTCGCGCCGAATTCTCTCGAGCTGGGAAATCGCTCATTTTTGCGTCGCCAAATATCGTACGAACGCCGTGAAACTTCCACAGGCTTTTTCAGCAGATTTGCACGTGCACTCAAAAAAGTCAAAATTTTTACACATAGACCCCATCAAACGGGAGAAATTGGCCCGGATTGCTCTCATGTGCGTTACGGGGCATCGTTTCTGTCGCGCCGAATTCCATCGAGCTGGGAAATCGCTCATTTTTGCGTCGCCAAATATCGTACGAACGCCGTGAAACTTCCACAGGCTTTTTCAGCAGATTTGCACCTGCACTCAAAAAAGTCAAAATTTTTACACATAGACCCCATCAAACGGGAGAAATTGGCCCGGATTGCTCTCATGTGCGTTACGGGGCATCGTTTCTCTCGCGCCGAATTCTCTCGAGCTGGGAAATCGCTCATTTTTGCGTCGCCAAATATCGTACGAACGCCGTGAAACTTCCACAGGCTTTTTCAGCAGATTTGCACCTGCACTCAAAAAAGTCAAAATTTTTACACATAGACCCCATCAAACGGGAGAAATTGGCCCGGATTGCTCTCATGTGCGTTACGGGGCATCGTTTCTGTCGCGCCGAATTCCATCGAGCTGGGAAATCGCTCATTTTTGCGTCGCCAAATATCGTACGAACGCCGTGAAACTTCCACAGGCTTTTCCAGCAGATTTGCACGTGCACTCAAAAAAGTCAAAATTTTTACACATAGACCCCATCAAACGGGAGAAATTGGCCGGGATTGCTCTCATGTGCGTTACGGGGCATCGTTTCTCTCGCTCCGAATTCCATCGAGCTGGGAAATCGCTCATTTTTGCGTCGCCAAATATCGTACGAACGCCGTGAAACTTCCACAGGCTTTTTCAGCAGATTTGCACGTGCACTCAAAAAAGTAAAAATTTTTACACATAGACCCCATCAAACGGGAGAAATTGGCCCGGATTGCTCTCATGTGCGTTACGGGGCATCGTTTCTGTCGCGCCGAATTCCATCGAGCTGGGAAATCGCTCATTTTTGCGTCGCCAAATATCGTACGAACGCCGTGAAACTTCCACAGGCTTTTCCAGCAGATTGGCACGTGCACTCAAAAAAGTCAAAATTTGTACACATAGACCCCATCAAACGGGAGAAATTGGCCGGGATTGCTCTCATGTGCGTTACGGGGCATCGTTTCTCTCGCTCCGAATTCCATCGAGCTGGGAAATCGCTCATTTTTGCGTCGCCAAATATCGTACGAACGCCGTGAAACTTCCACAGGCTTTTCCAGCAGATTTGCACGTGCACTCAAAAAAGTCAAAATTTTTACACATAGACCCCATCAAACGGGAGAAATTGGCCGGGATTGCTCTCATGTGCGTTACGGGGCATCGTTTCTCTCGCGCCGAATTCTCTCGAGCTGGGAAATCGCTCATTTTTGCGTCGCCAAATATCGTACGAACGCCGTGAAACTTCCACAGGCTTTTTCAGCAGATTTGCACCTGCACTCAAAAAAGTCAAAATTTTTACACATAGACCCCATCAAACGGGAGAAATTGGCCGGGATTGCTCTCATGTGCGTTACGGGGCATCGTTTCTCTCGCGCCGAATTCTCTCGAGCTGGGAAATCGCTCATTTTTGCGTCGCCAAATATCGTACGAACGCCGTGAAACTTCCACAGGCTTTTTCAGCAGATTTGCACCTGCACTCAAAAAAGTCAAAATTTTTACACATAGACCCCATCAAACGGGAGAAATTGGCCCGGATTGCTCTCATGTGCGTTACGGGGCATCGTTTCTCTCGCTCCGAATTCCATCGAGCTGGGAAATCGCTCATTTTTGCGTCGCCAAATATCGTACGAACGCCGTGAAACTTCCACAGGCTTTTTCAGCAGATTTGCACGTGCACTCAAAAAAGTCAAAATTTTTACACATAGACCCCATCAAACGGGAGAAATTGGCCGGGATTGCTCTCATGTGCGTTACGGGGCATCGTTTCTCTCGCGCCGAATTCCATCGAGCTGGGAAATCGCTCATTTTTGCGTCGCCAAATATCGTACGAACGCCGTGAAACTTCCACAGGCTTTTCCAGCAGATTTGCACGTGCACTCAAAAAAGTCAAAATTTTTACACATAGACCCCATCAAACGGGAGAAATTGGCCCGGATTGCTCTCATGTGCGTTACGGGGCATCGTTTCTGTCGCGCCGAATTCCATCGAGCTGGGAAATCGCTCATTTTTGCGTCGCCAAATATCGTACGAACGCCGTGAAACTTCCACAGGCTTTTCCAGCAGATTGGCACGTGCACTCAAAAAAGTCAAAATTTGTACACATAGACCCCATCAAACGGGAGAAATTGGCCGGGATTGCTCTCATGTGCGTTACGGGGCATCGTTTCTCTCGCTCCGAATTCCATCGAGCTGGGAAATCGCTCATTTTTGCGTCGCCAAATATCGTACGAACGCCGTGAAACTTCCACAGGCTTTTCCAGCAGATTGGCACGTGCACTCAAAAAAGTCAAAATTTGTACACATAGACCCCATCAAACGGGAGAAATTGGCCGGGATTGCTCTCATGTGCGTTACGGGGCATCGTTTCTCTCGCGCCGAATTCTCTCGAGCTGGGAAATCGCTCATTTTTGCGTCGCCAAATATCGTACGAACGCCGTGAAACTTCCACAGGCTTTTTCAGCAGATTTGCACGTGCACTCAAAAAAGTCAAAATTTTTACACATAGACCCCATCAAACGGGAGAAATTGGCCCGGATTGCTCTCATGTGCGTTACGGGGCATCGTTTCTCTCGCGCCGAATTCTCTCGAGCTGGGAAATCGCTCATTTTTGCGTCGCCAAATATCGTACGAACGCCGTGAAACTTCCACAGGCTTTTTCAGCAGATTTGCACCTGCACTCAAAAAAGTCAAAATTTTTACACATAGACCCCATCAAACGGGAGAAATTGGCCCGGATTGCTCTCATGTGCGTTACGGGGCATCGTTTCTGTCGCGCCGAATTCCATCGAGC
Organism: Lampetra planeri; assembly: GCF_965212315.1. NCBI lineage: Eukaryota > Metazoa > Chordata > Hyperoartia > Petromyzontiformes > Petromyzontidae > Lampetra > Lampetra planeri. The sequence goes on along the minus strand of NW_027615337.1, from coordinate 34,654 downwards.
TGGGAAATCGCTCATTTTTGCGTCGCCAAATATCGTACGAACGCCGTGAAACTTCCACAGGCTTTTCCAGCAGATTTGCACGTGCACTCAAAAAAGTCAAAATTTTTACACATAGACCCCATCAAACGGGAGAAATTGGCCCGGATTGCTCTCATGTGCGTTACGGGGCATCGTTTCTCTCGCGCCGAATTCTCTCGAGCTGGGAAATCGCTCATTTTTGCGTCGCCAAATATCGTACGAACGCCGTGAAACTTCCACAGGCTTTTTCAGCAGATTTGCACGTGCACTCAAAAAAGTCAAAATTTTTACACATAGACCCCATCAAACGGGAGAAATTGGCCGGGATTGCTCTCATGTGCGTTACGGGGCATCGTTTCTCTCGCTCCGAATTCCATCGAGCTGGGAAATCGCTCATTTTTGCGTCGCCAAATATCGTACGAACGCCGTGAAACTTCCACAGGCTTTTTCAGCAGATTTGCACGTGCACTCAAAAAAGTCAAAATTTTTACACATAGACCCCATCAAACGGGAGAAATTGGCCGGGATTGCTCTCATGTGCGTTACGGGGCATCGTTTCTCTCGCGCCGAATTCCATCGAGCTGGGAAATCGCTCATTTTTGCGTCGCCAAATATCGTACGAACGCCGTGAAACTTCCACAGGCTTTTTCAGCAGATTGGCACGTGCACTCAAAAAAGTCAAAATTTGTACACATAGACCCCATCAAACGGGAGAAATTGGCCGGGATTGCTCTCATGTGCGTTACGGGGCATCGTTTCTCTCGCTCCGAATTCCATCGAGCTGGGAAATCGCTCATTTTTGCGTCGCCAAATATCGTACGAACGCCGTGAAACTTCCACAGGCTTTTCCAGCAGATTTGCACCTGCACTCAAAAAAGTCAAAATTTTTACACATAGACCCCATCAAACGGGAGAAATTGGCCCGGATTGCTCTCATGTGCGTTACGGGGCATCGTTTCTCTCGCGCCGAATTCTCTCGAGCTGGGAAATCGCTCATTTTTGCGTCGCCAAATATCGTACGAACGCCGTGAAACTTCCACAGGCTTTTTCAGCAGATTTGCACGTGCACTCAAAAAAGTCAAAATTTTTACACATAGACCCCATCAAACGGGAGAAATTGGCCCGGATTGCTCTCATGTGCGTTACGGGGCATCGTTTCTGTCGCGCCGAATTCCATCGAGCTGGGAAATCGCTCATTTTTGCGTCGCCAAATATCGTACGAACGCCGTGAAACTTCCACAGGCTTTTTCAGCAGATTTGCACGTGCACTCAAAAAAGTCAAAATTTGTACACATAGACCCCATCAAACGGGAGAAATTGGCCCGGATTGCTCTCATGTGCGTTACGGGGCATCGTTTCTCTCGCGCCGAATTCTCTCGAGCTGGGAAATCGCTCATTTTTGCGTCGCCAAATATCGTACGAACGCCGTGAAACTTCCACAGGCTTTTTCAGCAGATTTGCACGTGCACTCAAAAAAGTCAAAATTTTTACACATAGACCCCATCAAACGGGAGAAATTGGCCCGGATTGCTCTCATGTGCGTTACGGGGCATCGTTTCTGTCGCGCCGAATTCCATCGAGCTGGGAAATCGCTCATTTTTGCGTCGCCAAATATCGTACGAACGCCGTGAAACTTCCACAGGCTTTTCCAGCAGATTTGCACGTGCACTCAAAAAAGTCAAAATTTTTACACATAGACCCCATCAAACGGGAGAAATTGGCCGGGATTGCTCTCATGTGCGTTACGGGGCATCGTTTCTCTCGCGCCGAATTCCATCGAGCTGGGAAATCGCTCATTTTTGCGTCGCCAAATATCGTACGAACGCCGTGAAACTTCCACAGGCTTTTCCAGCAGATTTGCACGTGCACTCAAAAAAGTCAAAATTTTTACACATAGACCCCATCAAACGGGAGAAATTGGCCCGGATTGCTCTCATGTGCGTTACGGGGCATCGTTTCTCTCGCGCCGAATTCTCTCGAGCTGGGAAATCGCTCATTTTTGCGTCGCCAAATATCGTACGAACGCCGTGAAACTTCCACAGGCTTTTTCAGCAGATTTGCACCTGCACTCCAAAAAGTCAAAATTTTTACACATAGACCCCATCAAACGGGAGAAATTGGCCCGGATTGCTCTCA
>NW_027615337.1:0-22500 GCF_965212315.1 Lampetra planeri | reverse complement strand
AAGTCAAAATTTTTACACATAGACCCCATCAAACGGGAGAAATTGGCCCGGATTGCTCTCATGTGCGTTACGGGGCATCGTTTCTCTCGCGCCGAATTCTCTCGAGCTGGGAAATCGCTCATTTTTGCGTCGCCAAATATCGTACGAACGCCGTGAAACTTCCACAGGCTTTTTCAGCAGATTTGCACGTGCACTCAAAAAAGTCAAAATTTTTACACATAGACCCCATCAAACGGGAGAAATTGGCCCGGATTGCTCTCATGTGCGTTACGGGGCATCGTTTCTGTCGCGCCGAATTCCATCGAGCTGGGAAATCGCTCATTTTTGCGTCGCCAAATATCGTACGAACGCCGTGAAACTTCCACAGGCTTTTTCAGCAGATTTGCACGTGCACTCAAAAAAGTCAAAATTTGTACACATAGACCCCATCAAACGGGAGAAATTGGCCCGGATTGCTCTCATGTGCGTTACGGGGCATCGTTTCTCTCGCGCCGAATTCTCTCGAGCTGGGAAATCGCTCATTTTTGCGTCGCCAAATATCGTACGAACGCCGTGAAACTTCCACAGGCTTTTTCAGCAGATTTGCACCTGCACTCAAAAAAGTCAAAATTTTTACACATAGACCCCATCAAACGGGAGAAATTGGCCCGGATTGCTCTCATGTGCGTTACGGGGCATCGTTTCTGTCGCGCCGAATTCCATCGAGCTGGGAAATCGCTCATTTTTGCGTCGCCAAATATCGTACGAACGCCGTGAAACTTCCACAGGCTTTTCCAGCAGATTTGCACGTGCACTCAAAAAAGTCAAAATTTTTACACATAGACCCCATCAAACGGGAGAAATTGGCCCGGATTGCTCTCATGTGCGTTACGGGGCATCGTTTCTCTCGCGCCGAATTCTCTCGAGCTGGGAAATCGCTCATTTTTGCGTCGCCAAATATCGTACGAACGCCGTGAAACTTCCACAGGCTTTTTCAGCAGATTTGCACGTGCACTCAAAAAAGTCAAAATTTTTACACATAGACCCCATCAAACGGGAGAAATTGGCCGGGATTGCTCTCATGTGCGTTACGGGGCATCGTTTCTCTCGCTCCGAATTCCATCGAGCTGGGAAATCGCTCATTTTTGCGTCGCCAAATATCGTACGAACGCCGTGAAACTTCCACAGGCTTTTTCAGCAGATTTGCACGTGCACTCAAAAAAGTCAAAATTTTTACACATAGACCCCATCAAACGGGAGAAATTGGCCGGGATTGCTCTCATGTGCGTTACGGGGCATCGTTTCTCTCGCGCCGAATTCCATCGAGCTGGGAAATCGCTCATTTTTGCGTCGCCAAATATCGTACGAACGCCGTGAAACTTCCACAGGCTTTTCCAGCAGATTGGCACGTGCACTCAAAAAAGTCAAAATTTGTACACATAGACCCCATCAAACGGGAGAAATTGGCCGGGATTGCTCTCATGTGCGTTACGGGGCATCGTTTCTCTCGCTCCGAATTCCATCGAGCTGGGAAATCGCTCATTTTTGCGTCGCCAAATATCGTACGAACGCCGTGAAACTTCCACAGGCTTTTCCAGCAGATTTGCACCTGCACTCAAAAAAGTCAAAATTTTTACACATAGACCCCATCAAACGGGAGAAATTGGCCCGGATTGCTCTCATGTGCGTTACGGGGCATCGTTTCTCTCGCGCCGAATTCTCTCGAGCTGGGAAATCGCTCATTTTTGCGTCGCCAAATATCGTACGAACGCCGTGAAACTTCCACAGGCTTTTTCAGCAGATTTGCACCTGCACTCAAAAAAGTCAAAATTTTTACACATAGACCCCATCAAACGGGAGAAATTGGCCCGGATTGCTCTCATGTGCGTTACGGGGCATCGTTTCTCTCGCGCCGAATTCCATCGAGCTGGGAAATCGCTCATTTTTGCGTCGCCAAATATCGTACGAACGCCGTGAAACTTCCACAGGCTTTTTCAGCAGATTTGCACGTGCACTCAAAAAAGTCAAAATTTTTACACATAGACCCCATCAAACGGGAGAAATTGGCCCGGATTGCTCTCATGTGCGTTACGGGGCATCGTTTCTCTCGCGCCGAATTCTCTCGAGCTGGGAAATCGCTCATTTTTGCGTCGCCAAATATCGTACGAACGCCGTGAAACTTCCACAGGCTTTTTCAGCAGATTTGCACGTGCACTCAAAAAAGTCAAAATTTGTACACATAGACCCCATCAAACGGGAGAAATTGGCCGGGATTGCTCTCATGTGCGTTACGGGGCATCGTTTCTCTCGCTCCGAATTCCATCGAGCTGGGAAATCGCTCATTTTTGCGTCGCCAAATATCGTACGAACGCCGTGAAACTTCCACAGGCTTTTTCAGCAGATTTGCACGTGCACTCAAAAAAGTCAAAATTTTTACACATAGACCCCATCAAACGGGAGAAATTGGCCGGGATTGCTCTCATGTGCGTTACGGGGCATCGTTTCTCTCGCGCCGAATTCCATCGAGCTGGGAAATCGCTCATTTTTGCGTCGCCAAATATCGTACGAACGCCGTGAAACTTCCACAGGCTTTTCCAGCAGATTTGCACGTGCACTCAAAAAAGTCAAAATTTTTACACATAGACCCCATCAAACGGGAGAAATTGGCCCGGATTGCTCTCATGTGCGTTACGGGGCATCGTTTCTCTCGCGCCGAATTCTCTCGAGCTGGGAAATCGCTCATTTTTGCGTCGCCAAATATCGTACGAACGCCGTGAAACTTCCACAGGCTTTTTCAGCAGATTTGCACCTGCACTCAAAAAAGTCAAAATTTTTACACATAAACCCCATCAAACGGGAGAAATTGGCCCGGATTGCTCTCATGTGCGTTACGGGGCATCGTTTCTCTCGCTCCGAATTCCATCGAGCTTGGAAATCGCTCATTTTTGCGTCGCCAAATATCGTACGAACGCCGTGAAACTTCCACAGGCTTTTCCAGCAGATTTGCACCTGCACTCAAAAAAGTCAAAATTTTTACACATAGACCCCATCAAACGGGAGAAATTGGCCCGGATTGCTCTCATGTGCGTTACGGGGCATCGTTTCTGTCGCGCCGAATTCCATCGAGCTGGGAAATCGCTCATTTTTGCGTCGCCAAATATCGTACGAACGCCGTGAAACTTCCACAGGCTTTTCCAGCAGATTGGCACGTGCACTCAAAAAAGTCAAAATTTGTACACATAGACCCCATCAAACGGGAGAAATTGGCCGGGATTGCTCTCATGTGCGTTACGGGGCATCGTTTCTCTCGCTCCGAATTCCATCGAGCTGGGAAATCGCTCATTTTTGCGTCGCCAAATATCGTACGAACGCCGTGAAACTTCCACAGGCTTTTCCAGCAGATTGGCACGTGCACTCAAAAAAGTCAAAATTTGTACACATAGACCCCATCAAACGGGAGAAATTGGCCCGGATTGCTCTCATGTGCGTTACGGGGCATCGTTTCTCTCGCGCCGAATTCTCTCGAGCTGGGAAATCGCTCATTTTTGCGTCGCCAAATATCGTACGAACGCCGTGAAACTTCCACAGGCTTTTTCAGCAGATTTGCACCTGCACTCAAAAAAGTCAAAATTTTTACACATAGACCCCATCAAACGGGAGAAATTGGCCCGGATTGCTCTCATGTGCGTTACGGGGCATCGTTTCTCTCGCTCCGAATTCCATCGAGCTTGGAAATCGCTCATTTTTGCGTCGCCAAATATCGTACGAACGCCGTGAAACTTCCACAGGCTTTTCCAGCAGATTTGCACCTGCACTCAAAAAAGTCAAAATTTTTACACATAGACCCCATCAAACGGGAGAAATTGGCCCGGATTGCTCTCATGTGCGTTACGGGGCATCGTTTCTGTCGCGCCGAATTCCATCGAGCTGGGAAATCGCTCATTTTTGCGTCGCCAAATATCGTACGAACGCCGTGAAACTTCCACAGGCTTTTCCAGCAGATTGGCACGTGCACTCAAAAAAGTCAAAATTTGTACACATAGACCCCATCAAACGGGAGAAATTGGCCGGGATTGCTCTCATGTGCGTTACGGGGCATCGTTTCTCTCGCGCCGAATTCTCTCGAGCTGGGAAATCGCTCATTTTTGCGTCGCCAAATATCGTACGAACGCCGTGAAACTTCCACAGGCTTTTTCAGCAGATTTGCACGTGCACTCAAAAAAGTCAAAATTTTTACACATAGACCCCATCAAACGGGAGAAATTGGCCCGGATTGCTCTCATGTGCGTTACGGGGCATCGTTTCTGTCGCGCCGAATTCCATCGAGCTGGGAAATCGCTCATTTTTGCGTCGCCAAATATCGTACGAACGCCGTGAAACTTCCACAGGCTTTTTCAGCAGATTTGCACGTGCACTCAAAAAAGTCAAAATTTGTACACATAGACCCCATCAAACGGGAGAAATTGGCCCGGATTGCTCTCATGTGCGTTACGGGGCATCGTTTCTCTCGCGCCGAATTCTCTCGAGCTGGGAAATCGCTCATTTTTGCGTCGCCAAATATCGTACGAACGCCGTGAAACTTCCACAGGCTTTTTCAGCAGATTTGCACCTGCACTCAAAAAAGTCAAAATTTTTACACATAGACCCCATCAAACGGGAGAAATTGGCCCGGATTGCTCTCATGTGCGTTACGGGGCATCGTTTCTGTCGCGCCGAATTCCATCGAGCTGGGAAATCGCTCATTTTTGCGTCGCCAAATATCGTACGAACGCCGTGAAACTTCCACAGGCTTTTCCAGCAGATTTGCACGTGCACTCAAAAAAGTCAAAATTTTTACACATAGACCCCATCAAACGGGAGAAATTGGCCCGGATTGCTCTCATGTGCGTTACGGGGCATCGTTTCTCTCGCGCCGAATTCTCTCGAGCTGGGAAATCGCTCATTTTTGCGTCGCCAAATATCGTACGAACGCCGTGAAACTTCCACAGGCTTTTTCAGCAGATTTGCACGTGCACTCAAAAAAGTCAAAATTTTTACACATAGACCCCATCAAACGGGAGAAATTGGCCGGGATTGCTCTCATGTGCGTTACGGGGCATCGTTTCTCTCGCTCCGAATTCCATCGAGCTGGGAAATCGCTCATTTTTGCGTCGCCAAATATCGTACGAACGCCGTGAAACTTCCACAGGCTTTTTCAGCAGATTTGCACGTGCACTCAAAAAAGTCAAAATTTTTACACATAGACCCCATCAAACGGGAGAAATTGGCCGGGATTGCTCTCATGTGCGTTACGGGGCATCGTTTCTCTCGCGCCGAATTCCATCGAGCTGGGAAATCGCTCATTTTTGCGTCGCCAAATATCGTACGAACGCCGTGAAACTTCCACAGGCTTTTCCAGCAGATTGGCACGTGCACTCAAAAAAGTCAAAATTTGTACACATAGACCCCATCAAACGGGAGAAATTGGCCGGGATTGCTCTCATGTGCGTTACGGGGCATCGTTTCTCTCGCTCCGAATTCCATCGAGCTGGGAAATCGCTCATTTTTGCGTCGCCAAATATCGTACGAACGCCGTGAAACTTCCACAGGCTTTTCCAGCAGATTTGCACCTGCACTCAAAAAAGTCAAAATTTTTACACATAGACCCCATCAAACGGGAGAAATTGGCCCGGATTGCTCTCATGTGCGTTACGGGGCATCGTTTCTCTCGCGCCGAATTCTCTCGAGCTGGGAAATCGCTCATTTTTGCGTCGCCAAATATCGTACGAACGCCGTGAAACTTCCACAGGCTTTTTCAGCAGATTTGCACGTGCACTCAAAAAAGTCAAAATTTTTACACATAGACCCCATCAAACGGGAGAAATTGGCCCGGATTGCTCTCATGTGCGTTACGGGGCATCGTTTCTCTCGCGCCGAATTCCATCGAGCTGGGAAATCGCTCATTTTTGCGTCGCCAAATATCGTACGAACGCCGTGAAACTTCCACAGGCTTTTTCAGCAGATTTGCACCTGCACTCAAAAAAGTCAAAATTTTTACACATAGACCCCATCAAACGGGAGAAATTGGCCCGGATTGCTCTCATGTGCGTTACGGGGCATCGTTTCTCTCGCGCCGAATTCTCTCGAGCTGGGAAATCGCTCATTTTTGCGTCGCCAAATATCGTACGAACGCCGTGAAACTTCCACAGGCTTTTTCAGCAGATTTGCACGTGCACTCAAAAAAGTCAAAATTTTTACACATAGACCCCATCAAACGGGAGAAATTGGCCGGGATTGCTCTCATGTGCGTTACGGGGCATCGTTTCTCTCGCTCCGAATTCCATCGAGCTGGGAAATCGCTCATTTTTGCGTCGCCAAATATCGTACGAACGCCGTGAAACTTCCACAGGCTTTTTCAGCAGATTTGCACGTGCACTCAAAAAAGTCAAAATTTTTACACATAGACCCCATCAAACGGGAGAAATTGGCCGGGATTGCTCTCATGTGCGTTACGGGGCATCGTTTCTCTCGCGCCGAATTCCATCGAGCTGGGAAATCGCTCATTTTTGCGTCGCCAAATATCGTACGAACGCCGTGAAACTTCCACAGGCTTTTCCAGCAGATTTGCACCTGCACTCAAAAAAGTCAAAATTTTTACACATAGACCCCATCAAACGGGAGAAATTGGCCCGGATTGCTCTCATGTGCGTTACGGGGCATCGTTTCTCTCGCGCCGAATTCTCTCGAGCTGGGAAATCGCTCATTTTTGCGTCGCCAAATATCGTACGAACGCCGTGAAACTTCCACAGGCTTTTTCAGCAGATTTGCACGTGCACTCAAAAAAGTCAAAATTTGTACACATAGACCCCATCAAACGGGAGAAATTGGCCCGGATTGCTCTCATGTGCGTTACGGGGCATCGTTTCTCTCGCGCCGAATTCTCTCGAGCTGGGAAATCGCTCATTTTTGCGTCGCCAAATATCGTACGAACGCCGTGAAACTTCCACAGGCTTTTTCAGCAGATTTGCACCTGCACTCAAAAAAGTCAAAATTTTTACACATAGACCCCATCAAACGGGAGAAATTGGCCCGGATTGCTCTCATGTGCGTTACGGGGCATCGTTTCTGTCGCGCCGAATTCCATCGAGCTGGGAAATCGCTCATTTTTGCGTCGCCAAATATCGTACGAACGCCGTGAAACTTCCACAGGCTTTTCCAGCAGATTTGCACGTGCACTCAAAAAAGTCAAAATTTTTACACATAGACCCCATCAAACGGGAGAAATTGGCCCGGATTGCTCTCATGTGCGTTACGGGGCATCGTTTCTCTCGCGCCGAATTCTCTCGAGCTGGGAAATCGCTCATTTTTGCGTCGCCAAATATCGTACGAACGCCGTGAAACTTCCACAGGCTTTTTCAGCAGATTTGCACGTGCACTCAAAAAAGTCAAAATTTTTACACATAGACCCCATCAAACGGGAGAAATTGGCCGGGATTGCTCTCATGTGCGTTACGGGGCATCGTTTCTCTCGCTCCGAATTCCATCAAGCTGGGAAATCGCTCATTTTTGCGTCGCCAAATATCGTACGAACGCCGTGAAACTTCCACAGGCTTTTTCAGCAGATTTGCACGTGCACTCAAAAAAGTCAAAATTTTTACACATAGACCCCATCAAACGGGAGAAATTGGCCGGGATTGCTCTCATGTGCGTTACGGGGCATCGTTTCTCTCGCGCCGAATTCCATCGAGCTGGGAAATCGCTCATTTTTGCGTCGCCAAATATCGTACGAACGCCGTGAAACTTCCACAGGCTTTTCCAGCAGATTGGCACGTGCACTCAAAAAAGTCAAAATTTGTACACATAGACCCCATCAAACGGGAGAAATTGGCCGGGATTGCTCTCATGTGCGTTACGGGGCATCGTTTCTCTCGCTCCGAATTCCATCGAGCTGGGAAATCGCTCATTTTTGCGTCGCCAAATATCGTACGAACGCCGTGAAACTTCCACAGGCTTTTCCAGCAGATTTGCACCTGCACTCAAAAAAGTCAAAATTTTTACACATAGACCCCATCAAACGGGAGAAATTGGCCCGGATTGCTCTCATGTGCGTTACGGGGCATCGTTTCTCTCGCGCCGAATTCTCTCGAGCTGGGAAATCGCTCATTTTTGCGTCGCCAAATATCGTACGAACGCCGTGAAACTTCCACAGGCTTTTTCAGCAGATTTGCACGTGCACTCAAAAAAGTCAAAATTTTTACACATAGACCCCATCAAACGGGAGAAATTGGCCCGGATTGCTCTCATGTGCGTTACGGGGCATCGTTTCTGTCGCGCCGAATTCCATCGAGCTGGGAAATCGCTCATTTTTGCGTCGCCAAATATCGTACGAACGCCGTGAAACTTCCACAGGCTTTTTCAGCAGATTTGCACGTGCACTCAAAAAAGTCAAAATTTGTACACATAGACCCCATCAAACGGGAGAAATTGGCCCGGATTGCTCTCATGTGCGTTACGGGGCATCGTTTCTCTCGCGCCGAATTCTCTCGAGCTGGGAAATCGCTCATTTTTGCGTCGCCAAATATCGTACGAACGCCGTGAAACTTCCACAGGCTTTTTCAGCAGATTTGCACCTGCACTCAAAAAAGTCAAAATTTTTACACATAGACCCCATCAAACGGGAGAAATTGGCCCGGATTGCTCTCATGTGCGTTACGGGGCATCGTTTCTGTCGCGCCGAATTCCATCGAGCTGGGAAATCGCTCATTTTTGCGTCGCCAAATATCGTACGAACGCCGTGAAACTTCCACAGGCTTTTCCAGCAGATTTGCACGTGCACTCAAAAAAGTCAAAATTTTTACACATAGACCCCATCAAACGGGAGAAATTGGCCCGGATTGCTCTCATGTGCGTTACGGGGCATCGTTTCTCTCGCGCCGAATTCTCTCGAGCTGGGAAATCGCTCATTTTTGCGTCGCCAAATATCGTACGAACGCCGTGAAACTTCCACAGGCTTTTTCAGCAGATTTGCACGTGCACTCAAAAAAGTCAAAATTTTTACACATAGACCCCATCAAACGGGAGAAATTGGCCGGGATTGCTCTCATGTGCGTTACGGGGCATCGTTTCTCTCGCTCCGAATTCCATCGAGCTGGGAAATCGCTCATTTTTGCGTCGCCAAATATCGTACGAACGCCGTGAAACTTCCACAGGCTTTTTCAGCAGATTTGCACGTGCACTCAAAAAAGTCAAAATTTTTACACATAGACCCCATCAAACGGGAGAAATTGGCCGGGATTGCTCTCATGTGCGTTACGGGGCATCGTTTCTCTCGCGCCGAATTCCATCGAGCTGGGAAATCGCTCATTTTTGCGTCGCCAAATATCGTACGAACGCCGTGAAACTTCCACAGGCTTTTCCAGCAGATTGGCACGTGCACTCAAAAAAGTCAAAATTTGTACACATAGACCCCATCAAACGGGAGAAATTGGCCGGGATTGCTCTCATGTGCGTTACGGGGCATCGTTTCTCTCGCTCCGAATTCCATCGAGCTGGGAAATCGCTCATTTTTGCGTCGCCAAATATCGTACGAACGCCGTGAAACTTCCACAGGCTTTTCCAGCAGATTTGCACCTGCACTCAAAAAAGTCAAAATTTTTACACATAGACCCCATCAAACGGGAGAAATTGGCCCGGATTGCTCTCATGTGCGTTACGGGGCATCGTTTCTCTCGCGCCGAATTCTCTCGAGCTGGGAAATCGCTCATTTTTGCGTCGCCAAATATCGTACGAACGCCGTGAAACTTCCACAGGCTTTTTCAGCAGATTTGCACGTGCACTCAAAAAAGTCAAAATTTTTACACATAGACCCCATCAAACGGGAGAAATTGGCCCGGATTGCTCTCATGTGCGTTACGGGGCATCGTTTCTCTCGCGCCGAATTCCATCGAGCTGGGAAATCGCTCATTTTTGCGTCGCCAAATATCGTACGAACGCCGTGAAACTTCCACAGGCTTTTTCAGCAGATTTGCACCTGCACTCAAAAAAGTCAAAATTTTTACACATAGACCCCATCAAACGGGAGAAATTGGCCCGGATTGCTCTCATGTGCGTTACGGGGCATCGTTTCTCTCGCGCCGAATTCTCTCGAGCTGGGAAATCGCTCATTTTTGCGTCGCCAAATATCGTACGAACGCCGTGAAACTTCCACAGGCTTTTTCAGCAGATTTGCACGTGCACTCAAAAAAGTCAAAATTTTTACACATAGACCCCATCAAACGGGAGAAATTGGCCGGGATTGCTCTCATGTGCGTTACGGGGCATCGTTTCTCTCGCTCCGAATTCCATCGAGCTGGGAAATCGCTCATTTTTGCGTCGCCAAATATCGTACGAACGCCGTGAAACTTCCACAGGCTTTTTCAGCAGATTTGCACGTGCACTCAAAAAAGTCAAAATTTTTACACATAGACCCCATCAAACGGGAGAAATTGGCCGGGATTGCTCTCATGTGCGTTACGGGGCATCGTTTCTCTCGCGCCGAATTCCATCGAGCTGGGAAATCGCTCATTTTTGCGTCGCCAAATATCGTACGAACGCCGTGAAACTTCCACAGGCTTTTCCAGCAGATTTGCACCTGCACTCAAAAAAGTCAAAATTTTTACACATAGACCCCATCAAACGGGAGAAATTGGCCCGGATTGCTCTCATGTGCGTTACGGGGCATCGTTTCTCTCGCGCCGAATTCTCTCGAGCTGGGAAATCGCTCATTTTTGCGTCGCCAAATATCGTACGAACGCCGTGAAACTTCCACAGGCTTTTTCAGCAGATTTGCACCTGCACTCAAAAAAGTCAAAATTTTTACACATAGACCCCATCAAACGGGAGAAATTGGCCCGGATTGCTCTCATGTGCGTTACGGGGCATCGTTTCTCTCGCTCCGAATTCCATCGAGCTTGGAAATCGCTCATTTTTGCGTCGCCAAATATCGTACGAACGCCGTGAAACTTCCACAGGCTTTTCCAGCAGATTTGCACCTGCACTCAAAAAAGTCAAAATTTTTACACATAGACCCCATCAAACGGGAGAAATTGGCCCGGATTGCTCTCATGTGCGTTACGGGGCATCGTTTCTGTCGCGCCGAATTCCATCGAGCTGGGAAATCGCTCATTTTTGCGTCGCCAAATATCGTACGAACGCCGTGAAACTTCCACAGGCTTTTCCAGCAGATTGGCACGTGCACTCAAAAAAGTCAAAATTTGTACACATAGACCCCATCAAACGGGAGAAATTGGCCGGGATTGCTCTCATGTGCGTTACGGGGCATCGTTTCTCTCGCGCCGAATTCTCTCGAGCTGGGAAATCGCTCATTTTTGCGTCGCCAAATATCGTACGAACGCCGTGAAACTTCCACAGGCTTTTTCAGCAGATTTGCACGTGCACTCAAAAAAGTCAAAATTTTTACACATAGACCCCATCAAACGGGAGAAATTGGCCCGGATTGCTCTCATGTGCGTTACGGGGCATCGTTTCTGTCGCGCCGAATTCCATCGAGCTGGGAAATCGCTCATTTTTGCGTCGCCAAATATCGTACGAACGCCGTGAAACTTCCACAGGCTTTTTCAGCAGATTTGCACGTGCACTCAAAAAAGTCAAAATTTGTACACATAGACCCCATCAAACGGGAGAAATTGGCCCGGATTGCTCTCATGTGCGTTACGGGGCATCGTTTCTCTCGCGCCGAATTCTCTCGAGCTGGGAAATCGCTCATTTTTGCGTCGCCAAATATCGTACGAACGCCGTGAAACTTCCACAGGCTTTTTCAGCAGATTTGCACCTGCACTCAAAAAAGTCAAAATTTTTACACATAGACCCCATCAAACGGGAGAAATTGGCCCGGATTGCTCTCATGTGCGTTACGGGGCATCGTTTCTGTCGCGCCGAATTCCATCGAGCTGGGAAATCGCTCATTTTTGCGTCGCCAAATATCGTACGAACGCCGTGAAACTTCCACAGGCTTTTCCAGCAGATTTGCACGTGCACTCAAAAAAGTCAAAATTTTTACACATAGACCCCATCAAACGGGAGAAATTGGCCCGGATTGCTCTCATGTGCGTTACGGGGCATCGTTTCTCTCGCGCCGAATTCTCTCGAGCTGGGAAATCGCTCATTTTTGCGTCGCCAAATATCGTACGAACGCCGTGAAACTTCCACAGGCTTTTTCAGCAGATTTGCACGTGCACTCAAAAAAGTCAAAATTTTTACACATAGACCCCATCAAACGGGAGAAATTGGCCGGGATTGCTCTCATGTGCGTTACGGGGCATCGTTTCTCTCGCTCCGAATTCCATCGAGCTGGGAAATCGCTCATTTTTGCGTCGCCAAATATCGTACGAACGCCGTGAAACTTCCACAGGCTTTTTCAGCAGATTTGCACGTGCACTCAAAAAAGTCAAAATTTTTACACATAGACCCCATCAAACGGGAGAAATTGGCCGGGATTGCTCTCATGTGCGTTACGGGGCATCGTTTCTCTCGCGCCGAATTCCATCGAGCTGGGAAATCGCTCATTTTTGCGTCGCCAAATATCGTACGAACGCCGTGAAACTTCCACAGGCTTTTCCAGCAGATTGGCACGTGCACTCAAAAAAGTCAAAATTTGTACACATAGACCCCATCAAACGGGAGAAATTGGCCGGGATTGCTCTCATGTGCGTTACGGGGCATCGTTTCTCTCGCTCCGAATTCCATCGAGCTGGGAAATCGCTCATTTTTGCGTCGCCAAATATCGTACGAACGCCGTGAAACTTCCACAGGCTTTTCCAGCAGATTTGCACCTGCACTCAAAAAAGTCAAAATTTTTACACATAGACCCCATCAAACGGGAGAAATTGGCCCGGATTGCTCTCATGTGCGTTACGGGGCATCGTTTCTCTCGCGCCGAATTCTCTCGAGCTGGGAAATCGCTCATTTTTGCGTCGCCAAATATCGTACGAACGCCGTGAAACTTCCACAGGCTTTTTCAGCAGATTTGCACGTGCACTCAAAAAAGTCAAAATTTTTACACATAGACCCCATCAAACGGGAGAAATTGGCCCGGATTGCTCTCATGTGCGTTACGGGGCATCGTTTCTCTCGCGCCGAATTCCATCGAGCTGGGAAATCGCTCATTTTTGCGTCGCCAAATATCGTACGAACGCCGTGAAACTTCCACAGGCTTTTTCAGCAGATTTGCACCTGCACTCAAAAAAGTCAAAATTTTTACACATAGACCCCATCAAACGGGAGAAATTGGCCCGGATTGCTCTCATGTGCGTTACGGGGCATCGTTTCTCTCGCGCCGAATTCTCTCGAGCTGGGAAATCGCTCATTTTTGCGTCGCCAAATATCGTACGAACGCCGTGAAACTTCCACAGGCTTTTTCAGCAGATTTGCACGTGCACTCAAAAAAGTCAAAATTTTTACACATAGACCCCATCAAACGGGAGAAATTGGCCGGGATTGCTCTCATGTGCGTTACGGGGCATCGTTTCTCTCGCTCCGAATTCCATCGAGCTGGGAAATCGCTCATTTTTGCGTCGCCAAATATCGTACGAACGCCGTGAAACTTCCACAGGCTTTTTCAGCAGATTTGCACGTGCACTCAAAAAAGTCAAAATTTTTACACATAGACCCCATCAAACGGGAGAAATTGGCCGGGATTGCTCTCATGTGCGTTACGGGGCATCGTTTCTCTCGCGCCGAATTCCATCGAGCTGGGAAATCGCTCATTTTTGCGTCGCCAAATATCGTACGAACGCCGTGAAACTTCCACAGGCTTTTCCAGCAGATTTGCACCTGCACTCAAAAAAGTCAAAATTTTTACACATAGACCCCATCAAACGGGAGAAATTGGCCCGGATTGCTCTCATGTGCGTTACGGGGCATCGTTTCTCTCGCGCCGAATTCTCTCGAGCTGGGAAATCGCTCATTTTTGCGTCGCCAAATATCGTACGAACGCCGTGAAACTTCCACAGGCTTTTTCAGCAGATTTGCACCTGCACTCAAAAAAGTCAAAATTTTTACACATAGACCCCATCAAACGGGAGAAATTGGCCCGGATTGCTCTCATGTGCGTTACGGGGCATCGTTTCTCTCGCGCCGAATTCCATCGAGCTGGGAAATCGCTCATTTTTGCGTCGCCAAATATCGTACGAACGCCGTGAAACTTCCACAGGCTTTTTCAGCAGATTTGCACCTGCACTCAAAAAAGTCAAAATTTTTACACATAGACCCCATCAAACGGGAGAAATTGGCCCGGATTGCTCTCATGTGCGTTACGGGGCATCGTTTCTCTCGCGCCGAATTCTCTCGAGCTGGGAAATCGCTCATTTTTGCGTCGCCAAATATCGTACGAACGCCGTGAAACTTCCACATGCTTTTTCAGCAGATTTGCACGTGCACTCAAAAAAGTCAAAATTTTTACACATAGACCCCATCAAACGGGAGAAATTGGCCCGGATTGCTCTCATGTGCGTTACGGGGCATCGTTTCTGTCGCGCCGAATTCCATCGAGCTGGGAAATCGCTCATTTTTGCGTCGCCAAATATCGTACGAACGCCGTGAAACTTCCACAGGCTTTTTCAGCAGATTTGCACGTGCACTCAAAAAAGTCAAAATTTGTACACATAGACCCCATCAAACGGGAGAAATTGGCCCGGATTGCTCTCATGTGCGTTACGGGGCATCGTTTCTCTCGCGCCGAATTCTCTCGAGCTGGGAAATCGCTCATTTTTGCGTCGCCAAATATCGTACGAACGCCGTGAAACTTCCACAGGCTTTTTCAGCAGATTTGCACCTGCACTCAAAAAAGTCAAAATTTTTACACATAGACCCCATCAAACGGGAGAAATTGGCCCGGATTGCTCTCATGTGCGTTACGGGGCATCGTTTCTGTCGCGCCGAATTCCATCGAGCTGGGAAATCGCTCATTTTTGCGTCGCCAAATATCGTACGAACGCCGTGAAACTTCCACAGGCTTTTCCAGCAGATTTGCACGTGCACTCAAAAAAGTCAAAATTTTTACACATAGACCCCATCAAACGGGAGAAATTGGCCCGGATTGCTCTCATGTGCGTTACGGGGCATCGTTTCTCTCGCGCCGAATTCTCTCGAGCTGGGAAATCGCTCATTTTTGCGTCGCCAAATATCGTACGAACGCCGTGAAACTTCCACAGGCTTTTTCAGCAGATTTGCACGTGCACTCAAAAAAGTCAAAATTTTTACACATAGACCCCATCAAACGGGAGAAATTGGCCGGGATTGCTCTCATGTGCGTTACGGGGCATCGTTTCTCTCGCTCCGAATTCCATCGAGCTGGGAAATCGCTCATTTTTGCGTCGCCAAATATCGTACGAACGCCGTGAAACTTCCACAGGCTTTTTCAGCAGATTTGCACGTGCACTCAAAAAAGTCAAAATTTTTACACATAGACCCCATCAAACGGGAGAAATTGGCCGGGATTGCTCTCATGTGCGTTACGGGGCATCGTTTCTCTCGCGCCGAATTCCATCGAGCTGGGAAATCGCTCATTTTTGCGTCGCCAAATATCGTACGAACGCCGTGAAACTTCCACAGGCTTTTCCAGCAGATTGGCACGTGCACTCAAAAAAGTCAAAATTTGTACACATAGACCCCATCAAACGGGAGAAATTGGCCGGGATTGCTCTCATGTGCGTTACGGGGCATCGTTTCTCTCGCTCCGAATTCCATCGAGCTGGGAAATCGCTCATTTTTGCGTCGCCAAATATCGTACGAACGCCGTGAAACTTCCACAGGCTTTTCCAGCAGATTTGCACCTGCACTCAAAAAAGTCAAAATTTTTACACATAGACCCCATCAAACGGGAGAAATTGGCCCGGATTGCTCTCATGTGCGTTACGGGGCATCGTTTCTCTCGCGCCGAATTCTCTCGAGCTGGGAAATCGCTCATTTTTGCGTCGCCAAATATCGTACGAACGCCGTGAAACTTCCACAGGCTTTTTCAGCAGATTTGCACCTGCACTCAAAAAAGTCAAAATTTTTACACATAGACCCCATCAAACGGGAGAAATTGGCCCGGATTGCTCTCATGTGCGTTACGGGGCATCGTTTCTCTCGCGCCGAATTCCATCGAGCTGGGAAATCGCTCATTTTTGCGTCGCCAAATATCGTACGAACGCCGTGAAACTTCCACAGGCTTTTTCAGCAGATTTGCACGTGCACTCAAAAAAGTCAAAATTTTTACACATAGACCCCATCAAACGGGAGAAATTGGCCCGGATTGCTCTCATGTGCGTTACGGGGCATCGTTTCTCTCGCGCCGAATTCTCTCGAGCTGGGAAATCGCTCATTTTTGCGTCGCCAAATATCGTACGAACGCCGTGAAACTTCCACAGGCTTTTTCAGCAGATTTGCACGTGCACTCAAAAAAGTCAAAATTTGTACACATAGACCCCATCAAACGGGAGAAATTGGCCGGGATTGCTCTCATGTGCGTTACGGGGCATCGTTTCTCTCGCTCCGAATTCCATCGAGCTGGGAAATCGCTCATTTTTGCGTCGCCAAATATCGTACGAACGCCGTGAAACTTCCACAGGCTTTTTCAGCAGATTTGCACGTGCACTCAAAAAAGTCAAAATTTTTACACATAGACCCCATCAAACGGGAGAAATTGGCCGGGATTGCTCTCATGTGCGTTACGGGGCATCGTTTCTCTCGCGCCGAATTCCATCGAGCTGGGAAATCGCTCATTTTTGCGTCGCCAAATATCGTACGAACGCCGTGAAACTTCCACAGGCTTTTCCAGCAGATTTGCACGTGCACTCAAAAAAGTCAAAATTTTTACACATAGACCCCATCAAACGGGAGAAATTGGCCCGGATTGCTCTCATGTGCGTTACGGGGCATCGTTTCTCTCGCGCCGAATTCTCTCGAGCTGGGAAATCGCTCATTTTTGCGTCGCCAAATATCGTACGAACGCCGTGAAACTTCCACAGGCTTTTTCAGCAGATTTGCACCTGCACTCAAAAAAGTCAAAATTTTTACACATAGACCCCATCAAACGGGAGAAATTGGCCCGGATTGCTCTCATGTGCGTTACGGGGCATCGTTTCTCTCGCTCCGAATTCCATCGAGCTTGGAAATCGCTCATTTTTGCGTCGCCAAATATCGTACGAACGCCGTGAAACTTCCACAGGCTTTTCCAGCAGATTTGCACCTGCACTCAAAAAAGTCAAAATTTTTACACATAGACCCCATCAAACGGGAGAAATTGGCCCGGATTGCTCTCATGTGCGTTACGGGGCATCGTTTCTGTCGCGCCGAATTCCATCGAGCTGGGAAATCGCTCATTTTTGCGTCGCCAAATATCGTACGAACGCCGTGAAACTTCCACAGGCTTTTCCAGCAGATTGGCACGTGCACTCAAAAAAGTCAAAATTTGTACACATAGACCCCATCAAACGGGAGAAATTGGCCCGGATTGCTCTCATGTGCGTTACGGGGCATCGTTTCTCTCGCGCCGAATTCTCTCGAGCTGGGAAATCGCTCATTTTTGCGTCGCCAAATATCGTACGAACGCCGTGAAACTTCCACAGGCTTTTTCAGCAGATTTGCACCTGCACTCAAAAAAGTCAAAATTTTTACACATAGACCCCATCAAACGGGAGAAATTGGCCCGGATTGCTCTCATGTGCGTTACGGGGCATCGTTTCTGTCGCGCCGAATTCCATCGAGCTGGGAAATCGCTCATTTTTGCGTCGCCAAATATCGTACGAACGCCGTGAAACTTCCACAGGCTTTTCCAGCAGATTTGCACGTGCACTCAAAAAAGTCAAAATTTTTACACATAGACCCCATCAAACGAGAGAAATTGGCCCGGATTGCTCTCATGTGCGTTACGGGGCATCGTTTCTCTCGCGCCGAATTCTCTCGAGCTGGGAAATCGCTCATTTTTGCGTCGCCAAATATCGTACGAACGCCGTGAAACTTCCACAGGCTTTTTCAGCAGATTTGCACGTGCACTCAAAAAAGTCAAAATTTTTACACATAGACCCCATCAAACGGGAGAAATTGGCCGGGATTGCTCTCATGTGCGTTACGGGGCATCGTTTCTCTCGCTCCGAATTCCATCGAGCTGGGAAATCGCTCATTTTTGCGTCGCCAAATATCGTACGAACGCCGTGAAACTTCCACAGGCTTTTTCAGCAGATTTGCACGTGCACTCAAAAAAGTCAAAATTTTTACACATAGACCCCATCAAACGGGAGAAATTGGCCGGGATTGCTCTCATGTGCGTTACGGGGCATCGTTTCTCTCGCGCCGAATTCCATCGAGCTGGGAAATCGCTCATTTTTGCGTCGCCAAATATCGTACGAACGCCGTGAAACTTCCACAGGCTTTTCCAGCAGATTGGCACGTGCACTCAAAAAAGTCAAAATTTGTACACATAGACCCCATCAAACGGGAGAAATTGGCCGGGATTGCTCTCATGTGCGTTACGGGGCATCGTTTCTCTCGCTCCGAATTCCATCGAGCTGGGAAATCGCTCATTTTTGCGTCGCCAAATATCGTACGAACGCCGTGAAACTTCCACAGGCTTTTCCAGCAGATTTGCACCTGCACTCAAAAAAGTCAAAATTTTTACACATAGACCCCATCAAACGGGAGAAATTGGCCCGGATTGCTCTCATGTGCGTTACGGGGCATCGTTTCTCTCGCGCCGAATTCTCTCGAGCTGGGAAATCGCTCATTTTTGCGTCGCCAAATATCGTACGAACGCCGTGAAACTTCCACAGGCTTTTTCAGCAGATTTGCACGTGCACTCAAAAAAGTCAAAATTTTTACACATAGACCCCATCAAACGGGAGAAATTGGCCCGGATTGCTCTCATGTGCGTTACGGGGCATCGTTTCTCTCGCGCCGAATTCCATCGAGCTGGGAAATCGCTCATTTTTGCGTCGCCAAATATCGTACGAACGCCGTGAAACTTCCACAGGCTTTTTCAGCAGATTTGCACCTGCACTCAAAAAAGTCAAAATTTTTACACATAGACCCCATCAAACGGGAGAAATTGGCCCGGATTGCTCTCATGTGCGTTACGGGGCATCGTTTCTCTCGCGCCGAATTCTCTCGAGCTGGGAAATCGCTCATTTTTGCGTCGCCAAATATCGTACGAACGCCGTGAAACTTCCACAGGCTTTTTCAGCAGATTTGCACGTGCACTCAAAAAAGTCAAAATTTTTACACATAGACCCCATCAAACGGGAGAAATTGGCCGGGATTGCTCTCATGTGCGTTACGGGGCATCGTTTCTCTCGCTCCGAATTCCATCGAGCTGGGAAATCGCTCATTTTTGCGTCGCCAAATATCGTACGAACGCCGTGAAACTTCCACAGGCTTTTTCAGCAGATTTGCACGTGCACTCAAAAAAGTCAAAATTTTTACACATAGACCCCATCAAATGGGAGAAATTGGCCGGGATTGCTCTCATGTGCGTTACGGGGCATCGTTTCTCTCGCGCCGAATTCCATCGAGCTGGGAAATCGCTCATTTTTGCGTCGCCAAATATCGTACGAACGCCGTGAAACTTCCACAGGCTTTTCCAGCAGATTTGCACCTGCACTCAAAAAAGTCAAAATTTTTACACATAGACCCCATCAAACGGGAGAAATTGGCCCGGATTGCTCTCATGTGCGTTACGGGGCATCGTTTCTCTCGCGCCGAATTCTCTCGAGCTGGGAAATCGCTCATTTTTGCGTCGCCAAATATCGTACGAACGCCGTGAAACTTCCACAGGCTTTTTCAGCAGATTTGCACCTGCACTCAAAAAAGTCAAAATTTTTACACATAGACCCCATCAAACGGGAGAAATTGGCCCGGATTGCTCTCATGTGCGTTACGGGGCATCGTTTCTCTCGCTCCGAATTCCATCGAGCTTGGAAATCGCTCATTTTTGCGTCGCCAAATATCGTACGAACGCCGTGAAACTTCCACAGGCTTTTCCAGCAGATTTGCACCTGCACTCAAAAAAGTCAAAATTTTTACACATAGACCCCATCAAACGGGAGAAATTGGCCCGGATTGCTCTCATGTGCGTTACGGGGCATCGTTTCTGTCGCGCCGAATTCCATCGAGCTGGGAAATCGCTCATTTTTGCGTCGCCAAATATCGTACGAACGCCGTGAAACTTCCACAGGCTTTTCCAGCAGATTGGCACGTGCACTCAAAAAAGTCAAAATTTGTACACATAGACCCCATCAAACGGGAGAAATTGGCCGGGATTGCTCTCATGTGCGTTACGGGGCATCGTTTCTCTCGCGCCGAATTCTCTCGAGCTGGGAAATCGCTCATTTTTGCGTCGCCAAATATCGTACGAACGCCGTGAAACTTCCACAGGCTTTTTCAGCAGATTTGCACGTGCACTCAAAAAAGTCAAAATTTTTACACATAGACCCCATCAAACGGGAGAAATTGGCCCGGATTGCTCTCATGTGCGTTACGGGGCATCGTTTCTGTCGCGCCGAATTCCATCGAGCTGGGAAATCGCTCATTTTTGCGTCGCCAAATATCGTACGAACGCCGTGAAACTTCCACAGGCTTTTTCAGCAGATTTGCACGTGCACTCAAAAAAGTCAAAATTTGTACACATAGACCCCATCAAACGGGAGAAATTGGCCCGGATTGCTCTCATGTGCGTTACGGGGCATCGTTTCTCTCGCGCCGAATTCTCTCGAGCTGGGAAATCGCTCATTTTTGCGTCGCCAAATATCGTACGAACGCCGTGAAACTTCCACAGGCTTTTTCAGCAGATTTGCACCTGCACTCAAAAAAGTCAAAATTTTTACACATAGACCCCATCAAACGGGAGAAATTGGCCCGGATTGCTCTCATGTGCGTTACGGGGCATCGTTTCTGTCGCGCCGAATTCCATCGAGCTGGGAAATCGCTCATTTTTGCGTCGCCAAATATCGTACGAACGCCGTGAAACTTCCACAGGCTTTTCCAGCAGATTTGCACGTGCACTCAAAAAAGTCAAAATTTTTACACATAGACCCCATCAAACGGGAGAAATTGGCCCGGATTGCTCTCATGTGCGTTACGGGGCATCGTTTCTCTCGCGCCGAATTCTCTCGAGCTGGGAAATCGCTCATTTTTGCGTCGCCAAATATCGTACGAACGCCGTGAAACTTCCACAGGCTTTTTCAGCAGATTTGCACGTGCACTCAAAAAAGTCAAAATTTTTACACATAGACCCCATCAAACGGGAGAAATTGGCCGGGATTGCTCTCATGTGCGTTACGGGGCATCGTTTCTCTCGCTCCGAATTCCATCGAGCTGGGAAATCGCTCATTTTTGCGTCGCCAAATATCGTACGAACGCCGTGAAACTTCCACAGGCTTTTTCAGCAGATTTGCACGTGCACTCAAAAAAGTCAAAATTTTTACACATAGACCCCATCAAACGGGAGAAATTGGCCGGGATTGCTCTCATGTGCGTTACGGGGCATCGTTTCTCTCGCGCCGAATTCCATCGAGCTGGGAAATCGCTCATTTTTGCGTCGCCAAATATCGTACGAACGCCGTGAAACTTCCACAGGCTTTTCCAGCAGATTGGCACGTGCACTCAAAAAAGTCAAAATTTGTACACATAGACCCCATCAAACGGGAGAAATTGGCCGGGATTGCTCTCATGTGCGTTACGGGGCATCGTTTCTCTCGCTCCGAATTCCATCGAGCTGGGAAATCGCTCATTTTTGCGTCGCCAAATATCGTACGAACGCCGTGAAACTTCCACAGGCTTTTCCAGCAGATTTGCACCTGCACTCAAAAAAGTCAAAATTTTTACACATAGACCCCATCAAACGGGAGAAATTGGCCCGGATTGCTCTCATGTGCGTTACGGGGCATCGTTTCTCTCGCGCCGAATTCTCTCGAGCTGGGAAATCGCTCATTTTTGCGTCGCCAAATATCGTACGAACGCCGTGAAACTTCCACAGGCTTTTTCAGCAGATTTGCACGTGCACTCAAAAAAGTCAAAATTTTTACACATAGACCCCATCAAACGGGAGAAATTGGCCCGGATTGCTCTCATGTGCGTTACGGGGCATCGTTTCTCTCGCGCCGAATTCCATCGAGCTGGGAAATCGCTCATTTTTGCGTCGCCAAATATCGTACGAACGCCGTGAAACTTCCACAGGCTTTTTCAGCAGATTTGCACCTGCACTCAAAAAAGTCAAAATTTTTACACATAGACCCCATCAAACGGGAGAAATTGGCCCGGATTGCTCTCATGTGCGTTACGGGGCATCGTTTCTCTCGCGCCGAATTCTCTCGAGCTGGGAAATCGCTCATTTTTGCGTCGCCAAATATCGTACGAACGCCGTGAAACTTCCACAGGCTTTTTCAGCAGATTTGCACGTGCACTCAAAAAAGTCAAAATTTTTACACATAGACCCCATCAAACGGGAGAAATTGGCCGGGATTGCTCTCATGTGCGTTACGGGGCATCGTTTCTCTCGCTCCGAATTCC
>NW_027615336.1:22500-37500 GCF_965212315.1 Lampetra planeri | reverse complement strand
GTATGCTATATTTTTACAGACAGCTACCGACAAACGGTAGAAATTAGCGGGGATAGGCCTCAGACATTACCCAAAGCTCCGGGAACGTGAGCGACGCAAGACGAATGGGCATTTTAAAGCAGATCTATGGCAGTTACTGACAGTGCCTGGCGTGGGTTACTTGTCTCCGTTGTCGAGAGGGGAAGACGACCCATGTATATGTAAAGGGCGATTTTTTTTAGCAACCGTTAAGGCTGTTTTTCCCCTTCACTTGTATCGAGAGGGAAGCAAAGAACATGTATGGCGTGTACGTTTTTTTTACGAATTTTCATTAGCAATCTAACGACATGAATTGCGAAGACGTTTTTTGAACAATTGTATTCCTTTCCCAAAACATCGAGTGCTAGTGTATAAAACCGCTAGAGAAAATAAATTGGCAGGCGAAACTTAAAAAGGAGAGACCCATGAACAGCATGGCCAGGCGGCTCACCTCGACGTTTTTCCCCCGAGCAAAGTCCGCCGAGACCCCCTGTATCCCACGGGGATGTACTGGCGTGCACTTAAAGGTTGATGCCGCTCTGTTACTTGGGAAACGAACCACAAGCCAAATCCAGCTAATTTGTGAATGACTTAGCTCTCCTGCTTTCTCGAGAACGTGCTTTTTTCGTCGGATGAAACTTCCACAGGCTTTTCCAGCAGATTTGCACCTGCACTCAAAAAAAGTCAAAATTTTTACACATAGACCCCATCAAACGGGAGAAATTGGCCCGGATTGCTCTCATGTGCGTTACGGGGCATCGTTTCTCTCGCGCCGAATTCTCTCGAGCTGGGAAATCGCTCATTTTTGCGTCGCCAAATATCGTACGAACGCCGTGAAACTTCCACAGGCTTTTTCAGCAGATTTGCACGTGCACTCAAAAAAGTCAAAATTTTTACACATAGACCCCATCAAACGGGAGAAATTGGCCCGGATTGCTCTCATGTGCGTTACGGGGCATCGTTTCTCTCGCGCCGAATTCCATCGAGCTGGGAAATCGCTCATTTTTGCGTCGCCAAATATCGTACGAACGCCGTGAAACTTCCACAGGCTTTTTCAGCAGATTTGCACCTGCACTCAAAAAAGTCAAAATTTTTACACATAGACCCCATCAAACGGGAGAAATTGGCCCGGATTGCTCTCATGTGCGTTACGGGGCATCGTTTCTCTCGCGCCGAATTCTCTCGAGCTGGGAAATCGCTCATTTTTGCGTCGCCAAATATCGTACGAACGCCGTGAAACTTCCACAGGCTTTTTCAGCAGATTTGCACGTGCACTCAAAAAAGTCAAAATTTTTACACATAGACCCCCATCAAACGGGAGAAATTGGCCCGGATTGCTCTCATGTGCGTTACGGGGCATCGTTTCTGTCGCGCCGAATTCCATCGAGCTGGGAAATCGCTCATTTTTGCGTCGCCAAATATCGTACGAACGCCGTGAAACTTCCACAGGCTTTTTCAGCAGATTTGCACGTGCACTCAAAAAAGTCAAAATTTGTACACATAGACCCCATCAAACGGGAGAAATTGGCCCGGATTGCTCTCATGTGCGTTACGGGGCATCGTTTCTCTCGCGCCGAATTCTCTCGAGCTGGGAAATCGCTCATTTTTGCGTCGCCAAATATCGTACGAACGCCGTGAAACTTCCACAGGCTTTTTCAGCAGATTTGCACGTGCACTCAAAAAAGTCAAAATTTTTACACATAGACCCCATCAAACGGGAGAAATTGGCCGGGATTGCTCTCATGTGCGTTACGGGGCATCGTTTCTCTCGCGCCGAATTCCATCGAGCTGGGAAATCGCTCATTTTTGCGTCGCCAAATATCGTACGAACGCCGTGAAACTTCCACAGGCTTTTCCAGCAGATTTGCACGTGCACTCAAAAAAGTCAAAATTTTTACACATAGACCCCATCAAACGGGAGAAATTGGCCCGGATTGCTCTCATGTGCGTTACGGGGCATCGTTTCTCTCGCGCCGAATTCTCTCGAGCTGGGGAAATCGCTCATTTTTGCGTCGCCAAATATCGTACGAACGCCGTGAAACTTCCACAGGCTTTTTCAGCAGATTTGCACCTGCACTCAAAAAAGTCAAAATTTTTACACATAGACCCCCATCAAACGGGAGAAATTGGCCCGGATTGCTCTCATGTGCGTTACGGGGCATCGTTTCTCTCGCTCCGAATTCCATCGAGCTTGGAAATCGCTCATTTTTGCGTCGCCAAATATCGTACGAACGCCGTGAAACTTCCACAGGGCTTTTCCAGCAGATTTGCACCTGCACTCAAAAAAGTCAAAATTTTTACACATAGACCCCATCAAACGGGAGAAATTGGCCCGGATTGCTCTCATGTGCGTTACGGGGCATCGTTTCTCTCGCGCCGAATTCTCTCGAGCTGGGAAATCGCTCATTTTTGCGTCGCCAAATATCGTACGAACGCCGTGAAACTTCCACAGGCTTTTTCAGCAGATTTGCACCTGCACTCAAAAAAGTCAAAATTTGTACACATAGACCCCATCAAACGGGAGAAATTGGCCGGGATTGCTCTCATGTGCGTTACGGGGCATCGTTTCTCTCGCTCCGAATTCCATCGAGCTGGGAAATCGCTCATTTTTGCGTCGCCAAATATCGTACGAACGCCGTGAAACTTCCACAGGCTTTTTCAGCAGATTTGCACGTGCACTCAAAAAAGTCAAAATTTGTACACATAGACCCCATCAAACGGGAGAAATTGGCCGGGATTGCTCTCATGTGCGTTACGGGGCATCGTTTCTCTCGCGCCGAATTCCATCGAGCTGGGAAATCGCTCATTTTTGCGTCGCCAAATATCGTACGAACGCCGTGAAACTTCCACAGGCTTTTCCAGCAGATTTGCACGTGCACTCAAAAAAGTCAAAATTTTTACACATAGACCCCATCAAACGGGAGAAATTGGCCCGGATTGCTCTCATGTGCGTTACGGGGCATCGTTTCTCTCGCGCCGAATTCTCTCGAGCTGGGAAATCGCTCATTTTTGCGTCGCCAAATATCGTACGAACGCCGTGAAACTTCCACAGGCTTTTTCAGCAGATTTGCACCTGCACTCAAAAAAGTCAAAATTTTTACACATAGACCCCATCAAACGGGAGAAATTGGCCCGGATTGCTCTCATGTGCGTTACGGGGCATCGTTTCTCTCGCTCCGAATTCCATCGAGCTTGGAAATCGCTCATTTTTGCGTCGCCAAATATCGTACGAACGCCGTGAAACTTCCACAGGCTTTTCCAGCAGATTTGCACCTGCACTCAAAAAAGTCAAAATTTTTACACATAGACCCCATCAAACGGGAGAAATTGGCCCGGATTGCTCTCATGTGCGTTACGGGGCATCGTTTCTGTCGCGCCGAATTCCATCGAGCTGGGAAATCGCTCATTTTTGCGTCGCCAAATATCGTACGAACGCCGTGAAACTTCCACAGGCTTTTCCAGCAGATTTGCACGTGCACTCAAAAAAGTCAAAATTTTTACACATAGACCCCATCAAACGGGAGAAATTGGCCCGGATTGCTCTCATGTGCGTTACGGGGCATCGTTTCTCTCGCGCCGAATTCTCTCGAGCTGGGAAATCGCTCATTTTTGCGTCGCCAAATATCGTACGAACGCCGTGAAACTTCCACAGGCTTTTTCAGCAGATTTGCACCTGCACTCAAAAAAGTCAAAATTTTTACACATAGACCCCATCAAACGGGAGAAATTGGCCCGGATTGCTCTCATGTGCGTTACGGGGCATCGTTTCTCTCGCTCCGAATTCCATCGAGCTTGGAAATCGCTCATTTTTGCGTCGCCAAATATCGTACGAACGCCGTGAAACTTCCACAGGCTTTTCCAGCAGATTTGCACCTGCACTCAAAAAAGTCAAAATTTTTACACATAGACCCCATCAAACGGGAGAAATTGGCCGGGATTGCTCTCATGTGCGTTACGGGGCATCGTTTCTCTCGCTCCGAATTCCATCGAGCTGGGAAATCGCTCATTTTTTGCGTCGCCAAATATCGTACGAACGCCGTGAAACTTCCACAGGCTTTTTCAGCAGATTTGCACGTGCACTCAAAAAAGTCAAAATTTGTACACATAGACCCCATCAAACGGGAGAAATTGGCCGGGATTGCTCTCATGTGCGTTACGGGGCATCGTTTCTCTCGCGCCGAATTCCATCGAGCTGGGAAATCGCTCATTTTTGCGTCGCCAAATATCGTACGAACGCCGTGAAACTTCCACAGGCTTTTTCAGCAGATTTGCACGTGCACTCAAAAAAGTCAAAATTTTTACACATAGACCCCATCAAACGGGAGAAATTGGCCGGGATTGCTCTCATGTGCGTTACGGGGCATCGTTTCTCTCGCTCCGAATTCCATCGAGCTGGGAAATCGCTCATTTTTGCGTCGCCAAATATCGTACGAACGCCGTGAAACTTCCACAGGCTTTTTCAGCAGATTTGCACGTGCACTCAAAAAAGTCAAAATTTTTACACATAGACCCCATCAAACGGGAGAAATTGGCCGGGATTGCTCTCATGTGCGTTACGGGGCATCGTTTCTCTCGCGCCGAATTCCATCGAGCTGGGAAATCGCTCATTTTTGCGTCGCCAAATATCGTACGAACGCCGTGAAACTTCCACAGGCTTTTCCAGCAGATTGGCACGTGCACTCAAAAAAGTCAAAATTTGTACACATAGACCCCATCAAACGGGAGAAATTGGCCGGGATTGCTCTCATGTGCGTTACGGGGCATCGTTTCTCTCGCTCCGAATTCCATCGAGCTGGGAAATCGCTCATTTTTGCGTCGCCAAATATCGTACGAACGCCGTGAAACTTCCACAGGCTTTTCCAGCAGATTTGCACCTGCACTCAAAAAAGTCAAAATTTTTACACATAGACCCCATCAAACGGGAGAAATTGGCCCGGATTGCTCTCATGTGCGTTACGGGGCATCGTTTCTCTCGCGCCGAATTCTCTCGAGCTGGGAAATCGCTCATTTTTGCGTCGCCAAATATCGTACGAACGCCGTGAAACTTCCACAGGCTTTTTCAGCAGATTTGCACCTGCACTCAAAAAAGTCAAAATTTTTACACATAGACCCCATCAAACGGGAGAAATTGGCCCGGATTGCTCTCATGTGCGTTACGGGGCATCGTTTCTCTCGCGCCGAATTCCATCGAGCTGGGAAATCGCTCATTTTTGCGTCGCCAAATATCGTACGAACGCCGTGAAACTTCCACAGGCTTTTTCAGCAGATTTGCACGTGCACTCAAAAAAGTCAAAATTTTTACACATAGACCCCATCAAACGGGAGAAATTGGCCCGGATTGCTCTCATGTGCGTTACGGGGCATCGTTTCTCTCGCGCCGAATTCTCTCGAGCTGGGAAATCGCTCATTTTTGCGTCGCCAAATATCGTACGAACGCCGTGAAACTTCCACAGGCTTTTTCAGCAGATTTGCACGTGCACTCAAAAAAGTCAAAATTTGTACACATAGACCCCATCAAACGGGAGAAATTGGCCGGGATTGCTCTCATGTGCGTTACGGGGCATCGTTTCTCTCGCTCCGAATTCCATCGAGCTGGGAAATCGCTCATTTTTGCGTCGCCAAATATCGTACGAACGCCGTGAAACTTCCACAGGCTTTTTCAGCAGATTTGCACGTGCACTCAAAAAAGTCAAAATTTTTACACATAGACCCCATCAAACGGGAGAAATTGGCCGGGATTGCTCTCATGTGCGTTACGGGGCATCGTTTCTCTCGCGCCGAATTCCATCGAGCTGGGAAATTGCTCATTTTTGCGTCGCCAAATATCGTACGAACGCCGTGAAACTTCCACAGGCTTTTCCAGCAGATTTGCACGTGCACTCAAAAAAGTCAAAATTTTTACACATAGACCCCATCAAACGGGAGAAATTGGCCCGGATTGCTCTCATGTGCGTTACGGGGCATCGTTTCTCTCGCGCCGAATTCTCTCGAGCTGGGAAATCGCTCATTTTTGCGTCGCCAAATATCGTACGAACGCCGTGAAACTTCCACAGGCTTTTTCAGCAGATTTGCACCTGCACTCCAAAAAGTCAAAATTTTTACACATAGACCCCATCAAACGGGAGAAATTGGCCCGGATTGCTCTCATGTGCGTTACGGGGCATCGTTTCTCTCGCTCCGAATTCCATCGAGCTTGGAAATCGCTCATTTTTGCGTCGCCAAATATCGTACGAACGCCGTGAAACTTCCACAGGCTTTTCCAGCAGATTTGCACCTGCACTCAAAAAAGTCAAAATTTTTACACATAGACCCCATCAAACGGGAGAAATTGGCCCGGATTGCTCTCATGTGCGTTACGGGGCATCGTTTCTGTCGCGCCGAATTCCATCGAGCTGGGAAATCGCTCATTTTTGCGTCGCCAAATATCGTACGAACGCCGTGAAACTTCCACAGGCTTTTCCAGCAGATTGGCACGTGCACTCAAAAAAGTCAAAATTTGTACACATAGACCCCATCAAACGGGAGAAATTGGCCGGGATTGCTCTCATGTGCGTTACGGGGCATCGTTTCTCTCGCTCCGAATTCCATCGAGCTGGGAAATCGCTCATTTTTGCGTCGCCAAATATCGTACGAACGCCGTGAAACTTCCACAGGCTTTTTCAGCAGATTTGCACGTGCACTCAAAAAAGTCAAAATTTGTACACATAGACCCCATCAAACGGGAGAAATTGGCCCGGATTGCTCTCATGTGCGTTACGGGGCATCGTTTCTCTCTCGCGCCGAATTCCATCGAGCTGGGAAATCGCTCATTTTTGCGTCGCCAAATATCGTACGAACGCCGTGAAACTTCCACAGGCTTTTCCAGCAGATTTGCACCTGCACTCAAAAAAGTCAAAATTTTTACACATAGACCCCATCAAACGGGAGAAATTGGCCCGGATTGCTCTCATGTGCGTTACGGGGCATCGTTTCTCTCGCGCCGAATTCTCTCGAGCTGGGAAATCGCTCATTTTTGCGTCGCCAAATATCGTACGAACGCCGTGAAACTTCCACAGGCTTTTTCAGCAGATTTGCACCTGCACTCAAAAAAGTCAAAATTTTTACACATAGACCCCATCAAACGGGAGAAATTGGCCCGGATTGCTCTCATGTGCGTTACGGGGCATCGTTTCTCTCGCGCCGAATTCCATCGAGCTGGGAAATCGCTCATTTTTGCGTCGCCAAATATCGTACGAACGCCGTGAAACTTCCACAGGCTTTTTCAGCAGATTTGCACGTGCACTCAAAAAAGTCAAAATTTTTACACATAGACCCCATCAAACGGGAGAAATTGGCCCGGATTGCTCTCATGTGCGTTACGGGGCATCGTTTCTCTCGCGCCGAATTCTCTCGAGCTGGGAAATCGCTCATTTTTGCGTCGCCAAATATCGTACGAACGCCGTGAAACTTCCACAGGCTTTTTCAGCAGATTTGCACGTGCACTCAAAAAAGTCAAAATTTGTACACATAGACCCCATCAAACGGGAGAAATTGGCCGGGATTGCTCTCATGTGCGTTACGGGGCATCGTTTCTCTCGCTCCGAATTCCATCGAGCTGGGAAATCGCTCATTTTTGCGTCGCCAAATATCGTACGAACGCCGTGAAACTTCCACAGGCTTTTTCAGCAGATTTGCACGTGCACTCAAAAAAGTCAAAATTTTTACACATAGACCCCATCAAACGGGAGAAATTGGCCGGGATTGCTCTCATGTGCGTTACGGGGCATCGTTTCTCTCGCGCCGAATTCCATCGAGCTGGGAAATCGCTCATTTTTGCGTCGCCAAATATCGTACGAACGCCGTGAAACTTCCACAGGCTTTTCCAGCAGATTTGCACCTGCACTCAAAAAAGTCAAAATTTTTACACATAGACCCCATCAAACGGGAGAAATTGGCCCGGATTGCTCTCATGTGCGTTACGGGGCATCGTTTCTCTCGCTCCGAATTCCATCGAGCTTGGAAATCGCTCATTTTTGCGTCGCCAAATATCGTACGAACGCCGTGAAACTTCCACAGGCTTTTCCAGCAGATTTGCACCTGCACTCAAAAAAGTCAAAATTTTTACACATAGACCCCATCAAACGGGAGAAATTGGCCCGGATTGCTCTCATGTGCGTTACGGGGCATCGTTTCTCTCGCGCCGAATTCTCTCGAGCTGGGAAATCGCTCATTTTTGCGTCGCCAAATATCGTACGAACGCCGTGAAACTTCCACAGGCTTTTTCAGCAGATTTGCACCTGCACTCAAAAAAGTCAAAATTTGTACACATAGACCCCATCAAACGGGAGAAATTGGCCCGGATTGCTCTCATGTGCGTTACGGGGCATCGTTTCTCTCGCTCCGAATTCCATCGAGCTTGGAAATCGCTCATTTTTGCGTCGCCAAATATCGTACGAACGCCGTGAAACTTCCACAGGCTTTTCCAGCAGATTTGCACCTGCACTCAAAAAAGTCAAAATTTTTACACATAGACCCCATCAAACGGGAGAAATTGGCCCGGATTGCTCTCATGTGCGTTACGGGGCATCGTTTCTGTCGCGCCGAATTCCATCGAGCTGGGAAATCGCTCATTTTTGCGTCGCCAAATATCGTACGAACGCCGTGAAACTTCCACAGGCTTTTCCAGCAGATTGGCACGTGCACTCAAAAAAGTCAAAATTTGTACACATAGACCCCATCAAACGGGAGAAATTGGCCGGGATTGCTCTCATGTGCGTTACGGGGCATCGTTTCTCTCGCTCCGAATTCCATCGAGCTGGGAAATCGCTCATTTTTGCGTCGCCAAATATCGTACGAACGCCGTGAAACTTCCACAGGCTTTTTCAGCAGATTTGCACCTGCACTCAAAAAAGTCAAAATTTTTACACATAGACCCCATCAAACGGGAGAAATTGGCCCGGATTGCTCTCATGTGCGTTACGGGGCATCGTTTCTCTCGCGCCGAATTCCATCGAGCTGGGAAATCGCTCATTTTTGCGTCGCCAAATATCGTACGAACGCCGTGAAACTTCCACAGGCTTTTTCAGCAGATTTGCACGTGCACTCAAAAAAGTCAAAATTTGTACACATAGACCCCATCAAACGGGAGAAATTGGCCCGGATTGCTCTCATGTGCGTTACGGGGCATCGTTTCTCTCGCGCCGAATTCTCTCGAGCTGGGAAATCGCTCATTTTTGCGTCGCCAAATATCGTACGAACGCCGTGAAACTTCCACAGGCTTTTTCAGCAGATTTGCACGTGCACTCAAAAAAGTCAAAATTTGTACACATAGACCCCATCAAACGGGAGAAATTGGCCGGGATTGCTCTCATGTGCGTTACGGGGCATCGTTTCTCTCGCTCCGAATTCCATCGAGCTGGGAAATCGCTCATTTTTGCGTCGCCAAATATCGTACGAACGCCGTGAAACTTCCACAGGCTTTTTCAGCAGATTTGCACGTGCACTCAAAAAAGTCAAAATTTTTACACATAGACCCCATCAAACGGGAGAAATTGGCCGGGATTGCTCTCATGTGCGTTACGGGGCATCGTTTCTCTCGCGCCGAATTCCATCGAGCTGGGAAATCGCTCATTTTTGCGTCGCCAAATATCGTACGAACGCCGTGAAACTTCCACAGGCTTTTCCAGCAGATTTGCACCTGCACTCAAAAAAGTCAAAATTTTTACACATAGACCCCATCAAACGGGAGAAATTGGCCCGGATTGCTCTCATGTGCGTTACGGGGCATCGTTTCTCTCGCTCCGAATTCCATCGAGCTTGGAAATCGCTCATTTTTGCGTCGCCAAATATCGTACGAACGCCGTGAAACTTCCACAGGCTTTTCCAGCAGATTTGCACCTGCACTCAAAAAAGTCAAAATTTTTACACATAGACCCCATCAAACGGGAGAAATTGGCCCGGATTGCTCTCATGTGCGTTACGGGGCATCGTTTCTCTCGCGCCGAATTCTCTCGAGCTGGGAAATCGCTCATTTTTGCGTCGCCAAATATCGTACGAACGCCGTGAAACTTCCACAGGCTTTTTCAGCAGATTTGCACCTGCACTCAAAAAAGTCAAAATTTGTACACATAGACCCCATCAAACGGGAGAAATTGGCCGGGATTGCTCTCATGTGCGTTACGGGGCATCGTTTCTCTCGCTCCGAATTCCATCGAGCTGGGAAATCGCTCATTTTTGCGTCGCCAAATATCGTACGAACGCCGTGAAACTTCCACAGGCTTTTTCAGCAGATTTGCACGTGCACTCAAAAAAGTCAAAATTTGTACACATAGACCCCATCAAACGGGAGAAATTGGCCGGGATTGCTCTCATGTGCGTTACGGGGCATCGTTTCTCTCGCGCCGAATTCCATCGAGCTGGGAAATCGCTCATTTTTGCGTCGCCAAATATCGTACGAACGCCGTGAAACTTCCACAGGCTTTTCCAGCAGATTTGCACGTGCACTCAAAAAAGTCAAAATTTTTACACATAGACCCCATCAAACGGGAGAAATTGGCCCGGATTGCTCTCATGTGCGTTACGGGGCATCGTTTCTCTCGCGCCGAATTCTCTCGAGCTGGGAAATCGCTCATTTTTGCGTCGCCAAATATCGTACGAACGCCGTGAAACTTCCACAGGCTTTTCCAGCAGATTTGCACGTGCACTCAAAAAAGTCAAAATTTTTACACATAGACCCCATCAAACGGGAGAAATTGGCCGGGATTGCTCTCATGTGCGTTACGGGGCATCGTTTCTCTCGCTCCGAATTCCATCGAGCTGGGAAATCGCTCATTTTTGCGTCGCCAAATATCGTACGAACGCCGTGAAACTTCCACAGGCTTTTTCAGCAGATTTGCACGTGCACTCAAAAAAGTCAAAATTTTTACACATAGACCCCATCAAACGGGAGAAATTGGCCGGGATTGCTCTCATGTGCGTTACGGGGCATCGTTTCTCTCGCGCCGAATTCCATCGAGCTGGGAAATCGCTCATTTTTGCGTCGCCAAATATCGTACGAACGCCGTGAAACTTCCACAGGCTTTTCCAGCAGATTGGCACGTGCACTCAAAAAAGTCAAAATTTGTACACATAGACCCCATCAAACGGGAGAAATTGGCCGGGATTGCTCTCATGTGCGTTACGGGGCATCGTTTCTCTCGCTCCGAATTCCATCGAGCTGGGAAATCGCTCATTTTTGCGTCGCCAAATATCGTACGAACGCCGTGAAACTTCCACAGGCTTTTCCAGCAGATTTGCACCTGCACTCAAAAAAGTCAAAATTTTTACACATAGACCCCATCAAACGGGAGAAATTGGCCCGGATTGCTCTCATGTGCGTTACGGGGCATCGTTTCTCTCGCGCCGAATTCTCTCGAGCTGGGAAATCGCTCATTTTTGCGTCGCCAAATATCGTACGAACGCCGTGAAACTTCCACAGGCTTTTTCAGCAGATTTGCACCTGCACTCAAAAAAGTCAAAATTTTTACACATAGACCCCATCAAACGGGAGAAATTGGCCCGGATTGCTCTCATGTGCGTTACGGGGCATCGTTTCTCTCGCGCCGAATTCCATCGAGCTGGGAAATCGCTCATTTTTGCGTCGCCAAATATCGTACGAACGCCGTGAAACTTCCACAGGCTTTTTCAGCAGATTTGCACGTGCACTCAAAAAAGTCAAAATTTGTACACATAGACCCCATCAAACGGGAGAAATTGGCCCGGATTGCTCTCATGTGCGTTACGGGGCATCGTTTCTCTCGCGCCGAATTCTCTCGAGCTGGGAAATCGCTCATTTTTGCGTCGCCAAATATCGTACGAACGCCGTGAAACTTCCACAGGCTTTTTCAGCAGATTTGCACCTGCACTCAAAAAAGTCAAAATTTTTACACATAGACCCCATCAAACGGGAGAAATTGGCCCGGATTGCTCTCATGTGCGTTACGGGGCATC
Source organism: Lampetra planeri (assembly GCF_965212315.1). NCBI lineage: Eukaryota > Metazoa > Chordata > Hyperoartia > Petromyzontiformes > Petromyzontidae > Lampetra > Lampetra planeri. Next base: position 25,515 of record NW_027615336.1, on the reverse strand, counting down.
GTTTCTGTCGCGCCGAATTCCATCGAGCTGGGAAATCGCTCATTTTTGCGTCGCCAAATATCGTACGAACGCCGTGAAACTTCCACAGGCTTTTCCAGCAGATTTGCACGTGCACTCAAAAAAGTCAAAATTTTTACACATAGACCCCATCAAACGGGAGAAATTGGCCCGGATTGCTCTCATGTGCGTTACGGGGCATCGTTTCTCTCGCGCCGAATTCTCTCGAGCTGGGAAATCGCTCATTTTTGCGTCGCCAAATATCGTACGAACGCCGTGAAACTTCCACAGGCTTTTTCAGCAGATTTGCACGTGCACTCAAAAAAGTCAAAATTTTTACACATAGACCCCATCAAACGGGAGAAATTGGCCGGGATTGCTCTCATGTGCGTTACGGGGCATCGTTTCTCTCGCTCCGAATTCCATCGAGCTGGGAAATCGCTCATTTTTGCGTCGCCAAATATCGTACGAACGCCGTGAAACTTCCACAGGCTTTTTCAGCAGATTTGCACGTGCACTCAAAAAAGTCAAAATTTTTACACATAGACCCCATCAAACGGGAGAAATTGGCCGGGATTGCTCTCATGTGCGTTACGGGGCATCGTTTCTCTCGCGCCGAATTCCATCGAGCTGGGAAATCGCTCATTTTTGCGTCGCCAAATATCGTACGAACGCCGTGAAACTTCCACAGGCTTTTTCAGCAGATTGGCACGTGCACTCAAAAAAGTCAAAATTTGTACACATAGACCCCATCAAACGGGAGAAATTGGCCGGGATTGCTCTCATGTGCGTTACGGGGCATCGTTTCTCTCGCTCCGAATTCCATCGAGCTGGGAAATCGCTCATTTTTGCGTCGCCAAATATCGTACGAACGCCGTGAAACTTCCACAGGCTTTTCCAGCAGATTTGCACCTGCACTCAAAAAAGTCAAAATTTTTACACATAGACCCCATCAAACGGGAGAAATTGGCCCGGATTGCTCTCATGTGCGTTACGGGGCATCGTTTCTCTCGCGCCGAATTCTCTCGAGCTGGGAAATCGCTCATTTTTGCGTCGCCAAATATCGTACGAACGCCGTGAAACTTCCACAGGCTTTTTCAGCAGATTTGCACGTGCACTCAAAAAAGTCAAAATTTTTACACATAGACCCCATCAAACGGGAGAAATTGGCCCGGATTGCTCTCATGTGCGTTACGGGGCATCGTTTCTGTCGCGCCGAATTCCATCGAGCTGGGAAATCGCTCATTTTTGCGTCGCCAAATATCGTACGAACGCCGTGAAACTTCCACAGGCTTTTTCAGCAGATTTGCACGTGCACTCAAAAAAGTCAAAATTTGTACACATAGACCCCATCAAACGGGAGAAATTGGCCCGGATTGCTCTCATGTGCGTTACGGGGCATCGTTTCTCTCGCGCCGAATTCTCTCGAGCTGGGAAATCGCTCATTTTTGCGTCGCCAAATATCGTACGAACGCCGTGAAACTTCCACAGGCTTTTTCAGCAGATTTGCACGTGCACTCAAAAAAGTCAAAATTTTTACACATAGACCCCATCAAACGGGAGAAATTGGCCCGGATTGCTCTCATGTGCGTTACGGGGCATCGTTTCTGTCGCGCCGAATTCCATCGAGCTGGGAAATCGCTCATTTTTGCGTCGCCAAATATCGTACGAACGCCGTGAAACTTCCACAGGCTTTTCCAGCAGATTTGCACGTGCACTCAAAAAAGTCAAAATTTTTACACATAGACCCCATCAAACGGGAGAAATTGGCCGGGATTGCTCTCATGTGCGTTACGGGGCATCGTTTCTCTCGCGCCGAATTCCATCGAGCTGGGAAATCGCTCATTTTTGCGTCGCCAAATATCGTACGAACGCCGTGAAACTTCCACAGGCTTTTCCAGCAGATTTGCACGTGCACTCAAAAAAGTCAAAATTTTTACACATAGACCCCATCAAACGGGAGAAATTGGCCCGGATTGCTCTCATGTGCGTTACGGGGCATCGTTTCTCTCGCGCCGAATTCTCTCGAGCTGGGAAATCGCTCATTTTTGCGTCGCCAAATATCGTACGAACGCCGTGAAACTTCCACAGGCTTTTTCAGCAGATTTGCACCTGCACTCCAAAAAGTCAAAATTTTTACACATAGACCCCATCAAACGGGAGAAATTGGCCCGGATTGCTCTCATGTGCGTTACGGGGCATCGTTTCTCTCGCTCCGAATTCCATCGAGCTTGGAAATCGCTCATTTTTGCGTCGCCAAATATCGTACGAACGCCGTGAAACTTCCACAGGCTTTTCCAGCAGATTTGCACCTGCACTCAAAAAAGTCAAAATTTTTACACATAGACCCCATCAAACGGGAGAAATTGGCCCGGATTGCTCTCATGTGCGTTACGGGGCATCGTTTCTGTCGCGCCGAATTCCATCGAGCTGGGAAATCGCTCATTTTTGCGTCGCCAAATATCGTACGAACGCCGTGAAACTTCCACAGGCTTTTCCAGCAGATTGGCACGTGCACTCAAAAAAGTCAAAATTTGTACACATAGACCCCATCAAACGGGAGAAATTGGCCGGGATTGCTCTCATGTGCGTTACGGGGCATCGTTTCTCTCGCTCCGAATTCCATCGAGCTGGGAAATCGCTCATTTTTGCGTCGCCAAATATCGTACGAACGCCGTGAAACTTCCACAGGCTTTTTCAGCAGATTTGCACGTGCACTCAAAAAAGTCAAAATTTGTACACATAGACCCCATCAAACGGGAGAAATTGGCCCGGATTGCTCTCATGTGCGTTACGGGGCATCGTTTCTCTCGCGCCGAATTCCATCGAGCTGGGAAATCGCTCATTTTTGCGTCGCCAAATATCGTACGAACGCCGTGAAACTTCCACAGGCTTTTCCAGCAGATTTGCACCTGCACTCAAAAAAGTCAAAATTTTTACACATAGACCCCATCAAACGGGAGAAATTGGCCCGGATTGCTCTCATGTGCGTTACGGGGCATCGTTTCTCTCGCGCCG